>NW_028318511.1:6681875-6982343 GCF_062004578.1 Staurois parvus
TGTCCCTACACATACAGAGCATGGTTCAACACTTCTCTAGCTCTCCCTTCACTGGCTGTGACTGAAAGCAGCAGGAGCCAATGGCTCCTGGTGCTGTCTTTGAGCCAATGAGGAGAGAGAGACGTTGCTCTTGTGCACATCCCTGAATTGAGATTGAGATCGAGGGGGAGATTGAGAAAATCTTCAAGATTGTATCAATTCTGTATAGGAGTTCACTCTCTGCAGCAGCTGATTTATTCCACTGCATTAAGGTAAAAAATGTTCAGGCTTTAGAACTACTTTGAATTAAAGTTTTTGTACTTGAAGTACAACTTTAAGTGGAGTGAATCAGCTACTGCAGAAAGTGAACAGCTATAAAGAATTGATACAATTTTAGAGACTAAACTCCAGTGTTTTGCAAATGTACTCATCTGAATCCCTTTACACCTACCTACGGTAAAGAGCAGAGTTCTGTCTATGCAGTATTGTAACATTTCTGATACGGATTCTGATCATCAGGGTATCCACTCACATATCCCCTGCTGATCAGAGCACAGTGGGACGACAAGTCTGTGTCTGCTTACTTTGTGCAGAATGAACATGGACTGAGCCTGCTCTGTTCTATAGGCAGCCAGGTGTAAACTGACTCTGCTGTCCATTTACACCTGACTATCTCTGATCCAATCCACCTACACGGAGGAGAATGGATCCCCTTCTGTGAATGGATCTTCCAATCGGGTCCACCTGAAAAACTGACAGCTGTACCTGATTAGAACGATCCTGTGAAAGGGGCCTTAGTTCTCCTCTGTTGGTCGAAGGTTCTTTATCTTTTTTGGTCAAATGTTCTTAAGGCTTCCTAAATTTTCTCTTAGGAATGAATGTTAGGGAATGTTATATTCCCCCTATGAAAGACAAATAGAAACTGATATTTCACACATATTACAAACAGTACAGTCATTAGTTGTGTATTTTGAGCAAATACTAAAACATTCACACAGTAATTTTTTTTTATAAATAGACCCCTAAGTGTCTATGGGTAAATACTATGCACCTTATATTTAAGTTCACTTTGTGTTCAATACATTTTATTAAGATTTTAAAGCGAAATAACAAAACCTTTACGATTTTGTAGTGTACATAAAATTGTAAATTAACATAAATGAGATACAGAAGTATCAACAGTTTTATAAGTAAAATATTTGTTACCCTTATCAACAAATGTATTCTGTATACATATGTTAGAATTATGTAATAATGATGTAACTTGTTGATGGTTGAAGTAATAATATTGTTAATTTACTTGAATCTGATATCACATATATGAACGAATAAAGTAAGTAAAAGTCATTGTACTGTATATGGTCATCTGATTGTTATCGTATTCATAACCTCAGGGTTCCCTAATTTCAGCATATCATTTAAGTTCCCTTTAATACAAATTTACAGTTTATATAAAGTAAACCTGTTTTTTGTCCATAGTAGACAAAGCAAAAAGCTTGTATTTGCCTTGTTTGTACTCCACTGCCACCCTGATCTGCCACTGGATTTAACAATTCACATTAAAAACTAAGGGTTAAGTTGCACACATTTGCAAATATATGTGGAAGCCGCACTGCCTTGCCAAGGCTTTTCTGTATAGTGTGGTCCTAACTCATATTTTTGAGAGTCTCCAAGTTGGAGCATATATTAGCAGTGGATAAATTAAGGGCAGACATGCCTGGAGAGAGATCATCCCTTCTTATAGGCTCAGGAACATATTAAAAACTAGGGGACCTCTGGTTATGGTACCTCATGGAGAGGAAGTGAAGTATAGGCACTCCCGCTGCCCTCCTCCACTGCACCCTAAAAAGCCTGCTAAGCTTAGGGGTTCACCTCCCCTCCACACCCGCTGCATAAGGGGAACCATATGGACTGCTTTGTGGAGCAGTCACTCATCTGCTCCTCCTCCGCCCCTCACCTGTCACAAGGGGACACAGCTGCCGCTGCAGCCAAGACGGCCTCCGCAAGCATCCTCCACACTGACACAGGAGACCAGGCTCCTACTACACAACTCTCTGCTCCTCAGCCTCCAGACCTTGCCTCCCCAGCGGGCATTGCCCAGGCAGCGATGGCACTTCTCACCCCAACTCTCTCTGCAGCCGTCGACAACGCAGTTTTTAAAGGCCTAGAAGAACTTCACAAGGATCTCCATGTGCCCAGTGTATCGCTCAGGTAGAAGACCTGATCTCCTGCATTGGGGACAACTCTATTGCTGTAACGACTGCGGTAACCAGACTCACGTCCGTTCAGAGGGAACTTCAGGACAAGATAGATGATCTTAAAAAACGCTCACAGTGGAACAATCTGTGCATTATAGGCCTGCCTGAAACTTATACTCCCTCTATGCTTGTTACGGTTTGTGCAACGTCCATCCCAGAGCAATTAGGCTTATGTTACCCGTGTGCAGTCGAATGAGCCCACTGTGTCAGCCCATCGTCGGATTCAGTCAGTGTGCTTACAGTGAAGCACTAACACAGCACAGTATGTAAAATGGCACACAGCACACAGGTAACCCTTTGATAGGCCCACATGTTAACCCCTTCTTGCCCAGTGCCATTAGTACAGTGTATAAGTATAGCTGCGCTGCCTCTGCTATAAGGATATAACAGCCTACTTACATATAGGGGCCCCACAGATCTGCGTGTACTACAGTGCCCTATGGGCTAACAAAAAGGTTAACATTAGTACAGTGTCAGTGCCTTTTATTAGCACTGATCACTGTATTGGTGTCACTGGGGATGTCCGTGACACCAAGTCATTTCCCCCCCAGTGTCAGAATGCCCGCCGAAGTCCCGCTATAAGTCGCTGATCGCCGCCATTACTAGTAAAAATTTTTAAAAATCTCAGTATATACAGGTGAAACTCGAAAAATTAGAATATCGTGCAAAAGTTAATTTATTTCTGTAATGCAACTTAAAAGGTGAAACTAATATATGAGATAGACTCATTACATGCAAAGCAAGTTAGTTCAAGCCGTGATTTGTCATAATTGTGATGATTATGGCTTACAGCTCATGAAAACCCCAAATCCACAATCTCAGAAAATTAGAATATTACATGCAATCAATAAAACAAGAATTGTACATAGAACAATATCAGACCTCTGAAAAGTATAAGCATGCATATGTACTCAGTACTTGGTTTGGGCCCCTTTTGCAGCAATTACTGCCTCAATGTGGCGTGGCATGGAAGCTATCAGCCTGTGGCACTGCTGAGGTGTTATGGAAGACCAGGATGCTTCAATAGCGGCCTTCAGCTCTTCTGCATTGTTTGGTCTCATGTCTCTCATCTTTCTCTTGGCAATGCCCCATAGTTTCTCTATGGGGTTCAGGTCAGGCGAGTTTGCTAGCCAATCAAGCACAGTAATCCCACGGTCATTGAACCAGGTATTGGTGCTTTTGGCAGTGTGGGCAGGTGCCAAGTCCTGCTGGAAAATTAATTCAGCATCCCCATAAAGCTCGTCTGCGGAAGGAAGCATGAAGTGCTCCAAAATCTCCTGGTAGACAGCTGCGTTGACCCTTGTCTTAATGAAGCTGTCACGGACCGACTAGCAGTAGCCTCTAGTGACCCACAGGTCAGAATTCCTCAGGGTGCAGAGTCTAAGCCTCAGTCTGCTGTTTCTCCAGGGCCCCTGATGGTGGGGAGGGACTTGAAGCAGCCTGAGACCAGGTCGCGACTCCCAAGTACAACGGCTGTGGTAGAGGTGGTTTTTCAAGTGGTAGGTAGCAGGTGGGAGCCAGATGTGAAGAGATAGTGTGTAGCGTCGGTAACAGCGGAGGCAGACGGTACAGATCAGCAGGCAAAGGATAAACGGGTCACAGGCCAGGTTCAGCAACAGGAGGTCAGGTAAACAGGAGAAGGCAGAAGAATGGTCAGACAAGCCAGGGATCAGGGCAGGAGAGGGTCACGGTAATCTGGGTCAGGCAGGTTCGGCAACAAGGCAATCTCAGAACTAGGAACAGGAACACAGGAATAAGACCATACGGCACTTGAGCATTGCAAGAGCCGGCTTTAAATAGAGCTCCCTGCGCTGTCATTGATGGCAAGCGCGTGCCCGTGTGCGCGAGTGCACATGCGCGGCCGCAACTGCCGGCCCGGGCACGCAGGTCCTAGCGCTGGCATGTTAGTGCATTTCGGCAATCTGTGCATGCGCAGACCTATGCGATCCCTGACAGAAGAACAGTGGACCAACACCAGCAGATTACATGGCTCCCCAAATCAACACAGACTGTGGAAACTTCACCCTGGACTTCAAGCATCTTGCAGTGTGTGCCTCTCCATTCTTCCTCCATACTCTGGGTCCTTGGTTTCCTAATGAGATGAAAAAGTTGCTCTCATCAGAAAAGAGGACTTTGAACCACTGAGCAACAGATCAGGTCTGTTTTTCTTTAGCCCAGGTAAAACGCTTCTGACGTTGTTTGTTGTTCAGGAGCGGCTTGACAAGAGGAATACGACATTTGAAGCCCATGTCCATTATCCATCTGTGTGTGGTGGCTCTTGATGCACTGACTCCAACCTCAGTCCACTCCTTGTGAAAGTCCCCAACACTTTTGAATGGCCTTTTCCTGACAATCCTCTCCAGGCTGCGGTCATCCCTGCTGCTTGTGCACCTTTTTTCTTCCACACTTTTCCCTTCCACATAACTTTCTATTAATGTACTTTGATACTGCACTTTGGGAACATCCAACTTCTTTTGCAATTACCTTTCAAGGCTTTCCCTTCTTATGGAGGGTGTCAATGATGGTTTTCTGCACAACTGTCAGGTCAGCAGTCTTTCCCATGAATGTTATTCCTACTGAATCAGACTGAGAGACCATTTAAAGGCTCAGGAACCCTTTGCAGGTGTTATGAATTAATTAGCTGATTAGAGTGTGACACCTTGAGCCTAGAATATTGCACCTTTTCACAATATTCTAATTTTCTGAGATTGTGGATTTGGCGTTTTCATGAGCTGTCAGCCATAATCATCACAATTATGACAAATCACGGCTTGAACTATCTTGCTTTTCATGTAATGAGTCTATCTCATATATTAGTTTCACCTTTTAAGTTGCATTACTGAAATAAATGAACTTTTGCACGATATTCTAATTTTTCACCTGTATACCACCATTTGTAAATGCTATAACTTTCATGTAAACCAATTAATTTTAAAGTATTGTGATTTTTTTTTTTTTTTAGCAAAGACATGGAGCTGGATACATTTTGGCCTAAATTTATGATGAAATTTTATTTAAATTTTTTTTTTTACTGGACATGTTTAATAGCAAAAAGTCAAAAATATTGTTTTTTCCTCAAAATTGTCGGTCTTTTTTTGTTTATAGCGCAAAAAATAAAAAATGCACAGGCAATCAAATACTACCAAAAGAAAGCTCTATTTTGTGGGACAAAATTACGTAAATTTCATTTGGATGCAACATTGCATAACCGCTCAATGTCAGTTAAAGTAATGCAGTGCCGTAACAAAAAAAAAAATGGCCTGGTCAGGAAGAGGGGTAAATCCTCTGGAGGGCAAGTGGTTAAAATATGCATTTCTTAACTTAAAACCCCCAACAATTATATATTTTGTGAAAGCAAAGGCCATGTACAATAAAATGATGGTAGTTGTATGTTTTATTTTATTTTAATGAGCCCGGTAGCAATGTACAAATACCATGACATTAAGCCAACAATTTATATCAATTGACAGAAAAAACTTTCAAATAAGGGTCAGTAATGCAGGCCATAGATGGGTCGAAAATCGGCCGATTTTTCGGCCGAAAATAAAATCGGCCGATTTTCGGATCGTTAGTGGGCTATTTGGTCGGCCGTTAGATGGGGAGAAAAAGGGCAGATTTTTCTTTTAAAAAACAAAAATTTGGTCGTTCAAGCGGCCGACGTTACCATCAATGGTAAAAAAAAATCGGCCGATTTTCATTCCTTCTACAGCCGGCAAAAAGTGTCCCTGCAGAGAGCTCTGCTATTTCTGACAGTTCTCTGACAGTTCCTTCATATTTACAGCGGTTGAAACATTGTATCTATTTGTTTCCATTTAGGATACAGATGTTTTTATTCGGAAACAAATAGATACATTGTTGCAACCACTGTAAATGTCAAAGAACTGTCAGAGAACTGTCAGAAATAGCGGAGCTCTCTGCAGAGACACTTTTTGCTGGACTGGAATTCTTCTTATTTTCATCCTACTTCTTCTTCTTCTTCTTCTTCTTCATCCTCTTCTTCTTCTTCATCCTCATCCTCTTCTTCTTCATCCTCATCCTCTTCTTCTTCATCATCCTCATCCTCTTCCTCCTCTTCTTCTTCTTCTTCCTCATCCTCATCTTCTTCTTCCTCATCCTCATCTTCTTCTTCATCCTCATCCTACTCTTCTTCCTCATCCTCATCCTCCTCTTCTTCCTCATCCTCATCCTCATCTTCTTCTTCCTCATCTTCTTCTTCCTCATCCTCCTCCTCTTCTTCCTCATCCTCCTACTCTTCTTCTTCCTCCTCCTCCTCCTCTTCTTCTTCCTCATCCTCCTCCTCTTCTTCCTCTTCCTCTTCCTCTTCTTCTTCTTCCTCTTCCTCTTCTTCTTCTTCCTCTTCCTCTTCCTCTTCTTCCTCATCCACATCCTCTTCTTCTTCTTCTTCATCCTCATCCTCATCTTCTTCATCCTCATCCTCATCTTCTTCATCCTCATCCTCCTCTTCTTCCTCCTCCTCCTCCTCCTTCTCTTCTTCTTCCTCATCCTCCTCCTCTTCTTCTTCCTCACCCTCATCCTCTTCTTCTTCTTCCTCACCCTCATCCTCTTCTTCTTCTTCTTCTTCTTCTTCTTCATCATCCTCATACTCATCATCTTCTTCTTCTTCTTCTTCATCCTCATCTTCTTCTTCTTCTTCATCCTCATCCTCATCTTCTTCTTCTTCATCCTCTTCTTCCTCTTCTTCATCCTTTTCTTCTTCTTCATCCTCTTCTTCTTCTTCATCCTCATCCTCTTCTTCTTCATCCTCATCCTCTTATTCATCCTCTTCTTCTTCTTCATCCTCTTCTTCTTCCTCTTCCTCTTCCTCTTCATCCTCTTCTTCTTCCTCTTCTTCTTCTTCTTCTTCATCCTCTTCTTCATCCTCTTCCTCTTCTTCTTCATCTTCTTGCTCTTCTTCTTTTTCTTCTTTTTGTCTTCCTTTTGCAGGTCACTGCTCATGCGCAGATTTTTTATCGGCAAAAAATCGGCCGATTTGCCCACTAATTGCCGCGAAAATCGGCCGATCGGCAAAATCGGCCGATTTTTTTCCAACTTTACAGAAAAAAAAAAACGGCCAAAATACCGAAAAACGGCCGACCAAATAGCCCACTAATGATCCGAAAATCGGCCGATTTTATTTTCGGCCGAAAAATCGGCCGATTTTCGACCCATCTATGGCCTGCATTAGACGAAGTAACAACACCCCAGGTTAATTCCCAGAGGCATTGCATCCTGCCTCTCTATCTACTTCCAAAGATAGTACCTGACCAGTGAATACATTCAAAATAACAAAAAAAGAAAGAATGGGAACTGCAGACTGATATCAGACTAAAATACAGGGGTACCAGGAGGCTATGTACCATATGTATGGTACTAAAATGAATTTAATTGCACACAAACCCTATAAAATACCCAATTTTGGTACAATAGGAAAGATGGGGTTGCAAAAAATAAATAAAAACCAAACATGCCAGCCTTAAAATTACATGGCCTGTGAAATTATAAATAACTAAGAAATCCCAAGTTTTCCATAGAAGACATTTTAAAAGCCTTTACAGCTCATTAGTTTAGGGTTAACTGAGAGCAATAATTCTAGTGCCATTATTTGCACTCTGTTGTTTGTGGTGATACCTCACATATGTGGCACAATCACTGTTTATATGTACATGTGTGCGTTCTATGTACATGTTTCCATTTACTCGTGTGCGCATGCAGACAATGTTTCTTTAAAATGTGTATTTTATTAGAGTATACTTTTTTAAAAACATTTTTCATTTAACTTTATTGATATCACTTTGTATTTACCTTTTTGTTGTCACAAGAGGACTAACGCGGGGGCAACCCTTCACATTTCCAGCTGAACAAAATGGTAGTAAGATCAAGGCTGCTGCTGTATGAGCTTGTTTTACTACTTGAAGTCCAGGCCATATATAGATGGCCTATGAACAGCAAGTGGTTGTACTGATTGTTAATAATATGTAAATATTTTATCTTTCCTAGCCTGGCTACAGGTGGTAAGAAAGGTTTTTGTTCAAATAAAAGAAGAGATTATACTTACCTGTTCTGTGCAATGATATTGCACAGAGCATTCCCTTACCTTCTATTTGGCAGTCTCGTCCCTGGTATTGTCTGCTCTTCTGTCCTCCGGGTGCCTTCTTATCAAGCCAGATGCCATGGAATCACCTGCATGCGCACTTGCGAGCCAGACTGTGTGGGGGAGATTTACTAAAACTGGAGCATGAAAAATCTGGTGCAGTTCTGCTTAGAAAGCAATAAGTTTCTAGGTTTTATTGTCAAGGTTTAATTGAAAAAGCTGAAGTTAGAAGATGATTGACTACCATGCACAGCTGCACTAGATTTTCTCTCTCCAATTTTTGAAAATCTCTTGCCATTACTTGCCATTACCAAAACCTGGCTTCTTGATTCTAAGACTGCTTCCCCTGCTTCCCTTTCCAATGGTGGCCTTCTCTGGACTCACTCACAGACCCAGTGGATGGAAGGGAAGTGGAGTAGGAATCCTCTTTGCGCCTCAGAGCACCTATCAGGTACTTCACCCACCTCCCTCTCTGACACTCTGCTCTCTTGAGGCACATTGTATACGTCTACTCTCTCAATTTCTCTAAGAATTGCTGTGTCCTACCAGCCCCCTGGACCAGTATCTACCTTCCTTGATGACTTCTCTGCCTGGCTACCCTTCTTTCTCTCTTCTGAAATCCCCACAATCACTCTCAGCGACTTCAATATCCCTTTTAATGCTAACACTCCTGCTACTTCTAAACTTCTTAATCTAGCCTCCTTCTTTGGCCTAAAGCAATGGATACAGGCTTCTACTCACTCCAATGGCAACACCCTTGACCTTGTATTTTCCTATATATGCCTCTGTGCAACCTCTCCAACATCCCTCTCCCACTCTCTGATCGCCACCTTATTAGCTTCATTCTCTCCATCTCCAACCTCCTCTCCCTCCAACCACCTAACAGTTACTCATAGAAACCTTCTCCACCACAGCCTTTCTCTTTTCTACTCTGCTACTGACCACCTCTATGACAAAATATCATCTCTGCCCTGCCCACATGTAACCACTTTTGTCTACAACATTTCACTGTCATCCTCCCTAGACAAGCTCGTCCCCCTCACTACATACACAGTCATGCGTCGACCCCTACAACCTTGGCAAACAGATGACACCAGATGTCTCAAAAAACAGCCGCGCTCTTGAACCTCTGGTGTAAGACTAAGTCCAAGACTTAACCAATATAAATCTGCCCTCCAGAAATACTATTCCTGTCTCCACACTGCCAAGAAGACCTATTTCATTACTCTCATGAACACCTTCTCATTCAGTCCCCGTCAACTCTTCTCTACCTTCAACTCTCTTCTTCTTCCTCCACCCAATAACTCACTCACTGCCCAGAAGATCGCCAATAACTTCAAAAAGAAAATCGATACAATTTGTGAGGAAATCTCCAACGCAAAGATACCTCCCCTACTTAATACTCCACATCCACAGGGACAATCACTATATCCCTCATTCAACCCAAGTACTATAGACAAGGTTGCTAAACGTTTTTCTAACCTCCACCTAACCACGTGCCCCTTTGGACCCTGTTCCATCGCAAATGCTATGGTCACCTTCTGGCTCTATCTTATACTCTCTAACTCACATCTTCCATCTCTCCCTCTCTTCTGTCATCTTCCCCAATTTCAAAACATGCACTAGTCACCCCATTCTTAAAAAGCTCTCACTAGACCCCACCGATCTTAACAAGCTATGACCCATCTCCTTACTCCCCTTTTCCTCCAAATTCCTTGAATGCCTGGTTTACAACCAGCTGAGCAACCACCTCACAGAGAATAACCTTCTTGATCCCCTTCAGTCTGGATTTCACTCTCAGCACTCCATGGAAACCGCTGTCCTCAAAGTTACAAATGATATACTATGACACTATTCTGTACTCCTAATCCTGGACCTCTCTGCTGCCTTTGACACAGCGCTTCCACTGGGCAAACTAGGCAGCCGCCTAGGTTGCACTGCCACCTAGGGGCGCCTGGGCACGGCAGAGGCCAGCACTCTTTCTGTGTGGGATGCCGCCACATCATGAATGATCCTTAAGCTGAGGGGAGGGGGGAGCAGAGGGGAGAAAGAAAAGACAGAGGAAGATGCTTGTGTCTGGGGCCAGTGTAGCAGCTGAGCTGCCACTCCTTCCAGTGTTCCTGTCTGAGTCAGTGCCTTACTGCAAGCTGGCTGGCAGCTGCTGATCACTGTGGAGTTCCAGCCCTTCTCTTCCCATTCATCAGCAGAGGCAGAGCTGTGCATACGGAGAAAGGTAATGTCTGACTCTGATGTCTTATGTCTGTGTGAGTGTGACCCAGCCGACCATCCATCATGTGCAACGTGTCAATGAGTGATGACATCATCACGATCCCACAGCCTGCTCTTCTAGTGCCTGCTGATCTGTGTCAGTGTAGGTGGTGGTGTGGTGGCCTGGGATCTGTCAGAGCTATCTTATGGCACTTATTTTTGCAATTTAATTTTTTTTTAGCAGTTTCATGTTTTGTTGAATTTATATGTTCTATTGTTTTTAGTTTTCTTTTTGTTGGAAGAAGGGGGCGCAAGTAGCTGGTCTTGCCTAGGATGCAAAATCTAGCATCGGCCCTTAGTGGACCACTCCGTCTTCCTCAAAAAACTCTACTCCTTTGGTCTCCATGACTGTGCTCTTTGTTGGTTCTCATCCTACCTATCCCACCTTCAGTGCCACTACTTCCTCTTCCTTTCTCTGTTGGGGTTCCCCAAGACTCTGTTCTGGGACCCCTCCTATTCTCAATCTACATCTCCTCTCTGGGTCAGTTGATTGCCTCCCATGGCTTTCAATACCATTTCTATGCTGATGATACTCAAATCTATCTCTCTACCCCTCGGCTCACTCCATCAGTCTCCTCACGCATCACTAATCTACTAACAGACATATCAGCATGGATATCACACCACTTCCTGAAAATTAATCTATCCAAAACTGAGCTCATATTTCCTCCCCTACATGCCCCTTCCACTGACTTCTCTGTCAAAATCAACGGCTCAACCATCAACCCGTCCCAACATGCCAGGGTGCTAGGTGTGATCCTGGACTCTGAACTATCCTTTCGGCCCCACATACAATCACTGTCCAAAGCTTGTCACCTCAACCTCCGCAACATCTCCAAGATACTCCCCTTCCTAACCAATGATACCACAAAGCTTCTAACTCACTCCCTGGTCATCTCTCGCCTTGATTACTGTAACTCCCTGTGAACTGGCATACCTTTGCATAGGCTATCCCCCCTCCAGTCCATCATGAATGCTGCTGCCAGACTCATCCACCTTAACAACCATTCAGTGTTTGCCACCCCTCTTTGCCAGTCCCTCCACTGGCTCCCGCTCACCCAATGAACAAAATTACTTACAACAACTTATAAAGCCATCCACAACTCAGTCCCTAGTTACATCACTAACCTGGTCTCAAAATGCCAAGCAAATTGTTCTCTTTGTTCCTCCCAAGATCTGCTACTCTCTAGCTTTATTGCCACCTCCTCACATGCTCACCTCCAGGACTTCTCCAGAGCCGCTTCCATCCTCTGGAACTCCCTTCCCAAATGCGTCTGACTATCTCCATCTCTTTCCACTTTAGACGATCCCTGAAAACTTATCTCTTCAGAGAGGCCTATCCTGCCCCCACCTAACAGATGTACATGTGCTGCCAGCGGTTTAGACATTAATGGCTGAGTGTGGAGTTATTTTGAGGAGACAGCAAATTTACACTGTTATACAAGCTGTACACTCACTACTTTACATTGTAGCAAAGTGTAATTTCTTCAGTGTTGTCACATGAAAAAGATATAATAAAATATTTACAAAAATGTGAGGGGTGTACTCATTTCTTTGAGATACTGTATATACTTGACCACTGGTTACTCTTTTAGAGTGAATATCTTGTTTAGTGCCCCATGTGTGATGGTCTTTTTACTGCTATTATTACTGTCTTTGACTCTGTGGCTTCGAAGAGGTCTAGGAGCTGTACCTGTAACTGTTTCCTTTTTTTTGCATGACATATTGTATAATTTGTCTGCTGTACCTGTCTTTGTTTTCAAGAAAACCTTTTTTGATTTAAACAAAAAAAAAAACTTAATCAGCACCTGAGGAATTAGAAAAACATTTTCCAGCTGCTGTATAATTAATGTATACTACTCCCTTGGGTAGATAAGATCTATATAATATGAATATCTTGCGTTTTGAACACTGTCCACAGCTTTTCTAAAAGTTCAATTCCAAAATCACAGGAAGCATTCCATGCTGATTGATATGTTCTCCTCATGCTCTCACCAGATGATGAAGCTAATCAAGCTCTTCAATCCATACATATGTGTCTTCTCTTATACCCAAATTCTCAATGTGACTTCAACATGTCTCTTTCCCACCATGTAAAAGATATATAAATTGCAAATAGTGTAGTCTCCTCCAGTAAATTGGCAAATAAACCAAATAATCATGCTCACATAAAAATTATGTTAGTGTGCCAAACTTATCTCCACCACGTGAAAAGACTCTGGTGTCCACCACCTCTACCCTTACACTCAATACAAACAGTTCTTGCATTTATGCCTCCCTTCCAAATAGGTTGCCCAAAAGGAAAAACACTCATATAGCGCAATATTGTTATATGAATGATAGAAGTGCCTCTACATAAATATACTCACAATCTACATGTGATTCAATCACCCAAAAATAGGTGTATACCATCCACCTGGTGTGCAACACTTCTTACCCTTCAGACCATGCACCTTAATAGATTCACATAAAACATGGCATGTATGAACTCCAGGGACCACTCTATTCAAATCAACATCATCTTATGTCAACAATGTCTCCATGTATTCAGAAACCAACTGCAATCAAGAGGTGGCCTGAAGCATGACCGACACAAAAGGTGAAGAACAGCAAAAAGATAATATGCATAAATGCAAGAATGGTTTGGATTTCACGTGGTGTAGATAAGTTTGGCACACTAACATAATTTTTATTTGAGCATGATTATTTGGTTTAATTGTCAATTTACTGGAGGAGATACACTATATGTGATTTATATATCTTTTACATGGTGGGAAAGAGACTGTTCGAAGTCAAATTGGATACCTGGGTATAAGAAAATACACATATATATGGATTTAAGGACTTGATCAGCTTCATCATCTGGTGAGGACATGAGGAGAACATATCAATTTCCACATGGAATGTTTCCTGTGATTTTGGAATTGAACTTTTAAAAAAGCTGTGGACAGTGTCCAGAGAAAACTGTTTGTATCTAGTGTAGGGAAAGGTTCGAACCTTTGTGGGGTTTTCATCGGTGTCTAATTTTTCTGCTGGGGAACTCATGTACCAGTAACGGGACAGCTATAAAAACCTGTTATAACATGTTTTCGACTTTACTAGGTATTTATAGATTATTTTAAAAAAGCGTTTGTATTGTTTAGTGCTTAATATTTCTGTCATATGAAAGAACAGGAACGATACTTTCAAGTCATACCATTTTGAAGCTAATCATGTTTATTTTTCCTACAGAGAGAAGCTTGAAATATTTGTAGAGTGCTCCACATTTATCCACTGAAACAATGTAAGTATTTCTTATATTCATAATTATTTGTCATGTGTGGGGACAGCTGTCATTTCATTTACTAAGCTGTGCCATCTTATGTTATCATGCAAGTGTGGGTTTTTGCCATTTACGATTATGATACTGTCCTTCTATGCTCTTGTTATTAATTGGGTTGGATATTTCATTCTGGTTACTGAGACAAGTAACTTGCTTATAGGTAAATTGAGCCAAGAGAAATGCAAAAGCTGCCATTACTCTCCTCTTAACTCTTGTAGGTGTCTGGTTTAACTGTTTGCTGCCTGTATACAATGTAATGAAAGGGTGGCTTTAAATAATTTTCGCTTAAAGGACTCAAGTCTAATTACAAAGCATAGTATTTTAATTAACAAAACAATTTTAAAGCTAAACTTTTCTCCCAGATCATGCCAGATCAGCTATTATGTATTGTTAAGTAGGGATGAGAGATGGGTTTGGTCAGATGTAGGTTCGAGGCAAACGTAGTCTGCTTGTGATTCATGGACCCACTGAACTAATGTGACTGTTGGCATGCCTGAATTTCTGGCTGCTTTAATAAAAACAGAAAGAATGGGATCCCGCATGACTTAAAGTGTTACTAAACCCAGCATCCTACATTCATTATATCTGGTCTCCCACAGTACACACTTCACAGAAGTGCAATTGTTTTAGTAAATATAAACTGCTAAATACCTTTTCTCATAAGCAGTTAGAGCTGTCTTGTGACGTCAATCAGTGTCCAGCAGAGCACATGTTATAGCTTGTAGGAGGAGCTTTTTTCTGCTCTAGGAGCACATAGAACCCCTGACCTCTGTCTGGACAGTGCTGAATGGCCCTGTGCTGATCACATTGCACTCTCCCAGGAGATAGAAAATACACACTAAACTGAGCATGTGCAGAGTGTCTCCACGATATGCCTTATCATCAGGAGATAAGAGGGAGACACTGGAAGAAGGGGAGGATCAGAGAAGTCAAGGTCAAACAGCATTTTTAAACAATGCAGAGGATTAATCCCTTAGGTTCCACAGTGAGTATAACAAGCATGCTTTACTGCATATACAGACTGATTTTACTGTTGTGTGTTTGGTAACACTTTAATTGAACAGATATTGTCATAGAGCATATTTGGTTAATTACAACACTCAGGATCCCCAGCAATGTGTTTAAATTACCACAGCATCGGGGATCTGTCATTTAACAAAAGGAATACGATGTGTACCCATCAGCCGGTGTTGGATCATTGTGATTGCCAATGTATTTACATGGCTGGACTATGTAATTGATGATGGATTTACATCACTAGACAACATAATTCACCTAGCTTTACATCGGGGGACATTAACAACATTTTTAAGTGTATTTTTCTTGTAATATAATAAATGGCTTTTTCTTAGGTGTGTGCATGTGTTTATTTATGTTTAACAGTTTGTGGAAATGGCTTTGCCCTTGCAAGGTACCCTTTCCTGGCTACTGAGGCTGCATGCATGGGATGAGAGTCCATGTGGAAATTTTGAGGAGAACTCTATGCCTTTTTTTTTGTTAAGGACTACATGGTACGGTTTCATTACGCCATGTGTAGCTTTAAGGCATCTCCTAGCATGTTAAATAAAGGATTTGTATACTTTCATTGTTGTCCTTTAAGCTGCATAAAATGACCGGCTCTCAGAAGAAAGGTAATTTTTTTTTTTGGCATTGGTACATGTCCCCCAAGGCAGTGCCAAGCTCATAATGCCCCCTGTAAAACAAAAGCGTGCTTATTAGACTTGAAAATGGACAGGAAAAAAAAAGATTTGTCACCCATAGATTTAAGTTGGGTTTGACACTAATTCTGGGAATTCTGGACTTTCCACTGCATTTGCTGAACCTCTTACTGACTGAACCTAGGCAGATTCACTCATTATTATTATTATACAGTATTTATTAAGCGCCAATAGTTCGCTCAGCGCTGTACATTACAAAGGGGGACAGAACATGTGACAGAACAATACCAATACAATGCAAAACATGAGGGGATTGAGGGCCCTGCTCTTTGGAGCTTACAATCTAGGAGGGAGGGGATAGTGGTACAGGAGGAGATAGCTGTGGGGGATGGAGTGGTAGGAAGAGTGGAGGAGGTCGGTCAAGTTAGCAGGGGGTAGGGTAGGCTTCCCTGAAGAGATGGGTTTTCAGGGTGCGCCTAACGGAGAGGAGAGTAGGTGATAATCTGATGGGTTGGGGTAGGGAGTTCCAGAGGATGGGTGACACCCTGGAGAAGTTTTGGAGGCGGGCATGGGAGGAGGAGACCAGGGAACTAGAGAGAAGGAGGTCTTGTGAGGAGCGGAGTGTGCGTGCTGGGTGGTACTTGGATATTAGGTCAGTGATGTAGTTCGGGGCAGTATGGTGGACGGCTTTGTACGTCAATGTTAGGATTTTGAATTTGATCCGTTGCGCAACCGGAAGCCAGTGGAGGGATTGGCAGAGGGGGGTGGCGGAAACGGAGCGGTTGGAAAGGTGAATGAGTCTGGCAGCCGTATTCAGGATCGACTGAAGCGGGGATAGCCAGCGGCGAAGCAGGCCAGTGAGGAGGGAGTTGCAGTAGTCGAGTCGTGATACGATGAGGGAGTGGATGAGCTGTTTAGTGGTTTCTGGGGTTAGGAACGCGCGTATTTTGGCGATGTTGCGGAGGTGGAGTCTGCACGAGTTTGTTAAAGATTGGACTTGGGGCTGGAAGGATAGGTTGGAGTCCAGAATGACACCAAGTACTCTGGCCTGCGGGGCAGGTTTGATATTGGCGTTGTTGGATGTGATGGAGAAGTCAATGGGGGGTGGGGTCCGGGCTGGGGGGAAGACAAGAAACTCGGTTTTGGAGAGGTTCAGTTTAAGGAAGTGGAGCGACATCCAATCTGATATGTCGCTCAGTAGGTGTGTGATTTGGGCAGAGACGAAGGGGGTGAGGTGGGGGGTTGAGAGATAGATTTGTGTGTCGTCGGCATAGAGGTGGTAGTTGAAGCCGTGAGAGTGTATGAGTTGGCCGAGGGAGGAGGTATAGATGGAGAAGGAGCCCAAGGACAGAGCCTTGAGGGACCCCAACAGAGAGGGGGAGTGAGGGGGAGGTGGTAGCATTATAGGAAATGCTGAAAGAGCGTTGTGACAGGTAGGATGAGAGCCAGGAGAGAGCAGAATCTCTGAGGCCGAGGGAGTGTAGTTTTTTGAGGAGGAAGGGGTGGTCGACTGTGTCGAAGGCCGCAGAGAGGTCAAGGAGTAGGAGCACTGAATAGTGGCCATTAGCTTTGGCGGTTAGAAGGTCGTTGGAGAATTTGAGTAAGGCGGTTTTGGTGGAGTGTAGGGGACGGAAGCCGGACTGTAGGGGATCGAGGAGGTGGTTGTCGTTGAGGTGAGAGCATAGGCGGGTGTAGACGAGGCGCTCGAGGAGTTTAGATGTAAATGGGAGCAGGGAGATGGGTTTGAGGTTGTTCGGGTCATTGGGGTTTAGGGAGGGCTTTTTAAGTATGGGGGTGATGTGTGCATGTTTCAGAGGGGAGGGGAAAGTGCCTGAGGAGAGGGAGAGATTGAAGATGTGGGTGAGGGAGCAGAGGATGGAGAGGGAGGGAGGTCGTAGGAGTTGTGAGGGGATTGTCAGGGCAGGAACGATGGAATGGGCAGGCAGGCCTATGGTACGGTCACGCTGCGACTGACGACAGCCACTACCCACAGACCAGAGTCCCTCCGGGCGCGGAGTCTAAGCCCCAGGCTACCCTTCACCAGGGCCCCTGATGGTGGGGATGGACTTGACGCAGCCTGAGACCAGGTCGCGGCCCCCGAGTGACCCCAGCTGCGATAACGACTGCCGCCAATGGCGTACAGCTGGTGGGAGCTAGATGGGATCACGAGTAGAGTAGTCAGACAAGCCGGGTCAATAACAATGGAGCAGACAGTACTAGACGGTAGGCAAAGAAGACTCAGGTCACGGGCCGGGTTCAACAACGGGAGGTCAGATAAAGGGTTAACGCAGAGAGTAGTCTTGTCCAAGCCGAGTCGGTTACCAGGAGAGCAATGGGAACAACACAAGAGCTTGCAACAGGGCAACATACAGGACACAAGTGCAGAGCACACTTGCAGACAGCAGGTTTAAATGTGCTCAACCACACCCTTCTGAGGAGGAGCCGCAGAAGCCTGAAGGCATAAAGGTTCCCACCATGCTTTGCAGAAAACCAAGATGGAGGCCAGCTCATGGAGATGCACAAGCTCTGAAGAAAGGTAGGACCTTGACAGGGATAGGGTCGAGGGGGCAGGTGGTGAGGCAGGCATCAGAGAGGATCTTGGAGACTTCCTCGATGGTGGTAAGGTCAAAGGTGTGGAGTGTTGGGGGAGCTTCAGTAAGAGGAATGTACGGTGGGGTGGAAGTGGAGGTCAGAGCAGTGATGGGGCCATGGGAGAGGGGTGATGAGGGGGTAGCTGAGTGAGGGGGAACGGGGTTGGAGGGAGTTTGAGCAGCGACGAAGTCCCTGCGGGTTATGTCGAGGGGGAGGAGGGATGAGGGGGTAGCTGTGTGAGAGGGGACGGGTTGAGAGGGCGTGTGAGTTGCGGCAATGTCCTTGCGAATTGTGTCAATCTTGTTTTTGAAGTGATTGGCAATCTCAAGGGCGGTGAGTGAGGTGCTGGGTGGAGGTGGGGGTGGAGAGAGTAGAGAGTTGAAGGTGGAGAAGAGTCGGCGAGGATTGGAGGAGAGGGTTATCCCTGTTGATAAAAAAGATTACATTTCACCCAGCACCACAAACTAAAATCTGCACTTGTACCTTGCATGTATAGGTATTGCGTGTCTTTTTTTTCCCAACATACTTTTATTTAGATCAGGCATTATTAAATGGTGAAAATTATGTAACTACGTTGAGTGCCAAAAAAATCCTAACAAATTGTGAACCATAAAACAGTGAAACTATAGCCGCACTCAAAAACTACCAATACAATACAAATACTCAATAAGTGATATCCAGTTATTGTTGTGTTATTGATAAAAAAAATATACTAATAGTGAGTTAATTATACTTTACGTAAATGTACTCCTACCAATAATATTATTAAGTCAAAATGCATGGAACACCAAACAATCAAAAAGTCTGTTGATGACAAAATCCTGATTATGATGAACAGCTGTATCCACAATAATCCTCCACGTGTGTAGAGAAATAGAACTCTCGTGCCCACCACCACAAAAACACACTGCTCCTTACCGTATAGTTAGATCCTAGATTATATGTGATCTGACAGAGCATGATGCTGAACATATCTTGCTTGTAACATCCTAGATGGAAAAGAGGTGTCACAGATTTCGGTAGGGGCGTATTTGCCGCGAGGCAAACAAGGCATTATCCTAGGGCGGCACTTTTCATGGGGGCTGCATGGTGGCATCCCCTCCCCTTTCCCACGGAAGTGACACTTAGGACAGGGGCTGCTGTTATGTGTCTTAGCTGTGTCCATGGCCCTGTCAGAGCTTGGGATCTTACCTAGGCCTTCTGCAGTGAGAGACAGTGTTTCTTCTCACTGAGCTACCTGGGATGCAGGACAACACTCTGCCTTATCTATTGGATAATCTTGCCTTGTGCCTTGTTTTCTCTTGAACCTTGAACTCCTTGCTCCTCCCATGAACTTCCTATAAAAGCCATGTCCATGCACTTCCTCCTTGCCAGATTATTGTGCCTTCCAGCCAATATCCCGCTTCTCTGTCCTGCTGCTGTCTACATATTCGCTACTGACCTCTGGCTTGTTACGGACTACGATTTTGCCTCATCCTATCTGCTACGATTTGTGACTGACCCTTGGCTTGTGACTGACTCCGCTTCTGTCTTATCCCTGAATTGATTGATCCGCTATTGGTTTCCAGCTTCCCCTTTTCCTGGTGGGGTGATCCTGAGACTGCGACCTGGTATTTACACGCAGCCAAATCCATCTCCACCATTAGGAGCTCTGGTGAAGACCGGTGAACACTTAGACCCCGCACCTCAGGTGAGCCTGCATCATTCCCAGGGTGATCCGCTGGTGTACCTATCCTGCTGGTTTCAGGTAAGCCGTACACTGCTGTAGCAACTGGTCTCTGAACCGGACCGTATTCCTTGACAGAATAATCTGGCCCAAACATGGAGGCTGCTATAGCAAGTGTTGTGACTCCTCTTAGGCAGCAAATTGCTGAGCTGCAGGAATTCGGGGTTACCCATCAGGAAAAAGTTGCCAAACTAGAAAGCATTGTGGATAGGCAACACGGAGAGATTCACGCTCTGCAGAGACAACTGCTGAATCGAGATGATACTAGCTCACATATGCCCCAGCCCCAACCATCTACGTTTAATGGAGACCGCCGCCACTACAGGGGTTTCCTTAATCAATGTCGCATATATTTCCAAATGTATCCTGCTGCGTTTCCTTCAGAGAAAAAGAAGGTAATGTTTATTATTGGGCTTCTGACTGGGGAAGCTCTAGCTTGGGCCTCCCCTTATATAGAGCAAAACCATGGCATGTTGAATGACTTTGATACCTTTTTGACTGCGATGAATCAGGTTTTTGATGATCCCAACTGTTGTGCTACTGCTGAAGCAAAATTGCATAGTCTGTGGCAGGGTAGACACTCGGTCGCTGAATACACAGGTTCAGAAGTTGGATCGCAGATACCACTTGGAACCCTGCAGCACAAAAAAGCCAGTTCCGCCAGGGGCTTTCTGAACAGGTAAAGGATGAGCTTGCCAGAGTAGATATTCCTAATGATCTTGAGGAATTCATCCAATTGTGTATCTGAATTGATCAAAGACTTACAGAAAGAAGGAAAGAGAGGCTGGGAATGTTTGGAGGTAATAGGGACATGCATCTCTCTGCTAGTCCATTTGTTAAGCAGGATTTGAGTCTCTCTGGGTTCTAACACTCCTGAGCCTATGCAGGTCGATGCTATCAAGAGATCCATTTCCATTCAGGAGAAAGAGAGGAGACGTTCAGAGAATTTATGTCTTTATTGTGGGGATTCTGGTCATTATGCAATTAATTGTCCTAACAAAGTTAAAAGAACAATTGCTGTGACTGATGTGATTGAGCCTGAACAAATAAACTCTATAAGCCAGTCTGTCTCCCACTGATTCCTGAAGAGAATAAAGTGAACTCACTACTTTCTCATTTTGTTATCCCCATTAAACTTGAGGGCTGTGAAATCCCCTGCTCAGCTATGCTGAACTCCGGGGCTGGGGGGAACTTTATGGATATAGAGTTGATGGGTCACCCTTATCTTCAGGACCTGTTACCCATAAAACGGTTCCCCTGGTACTGTTGTTTGAGGCTGACCATTGTGAGACCATCAGCTTTCAGCTGATTACGTCACCCAAGTTTCCCATCATCCTGGGCATTCTTTGGTTCTCTACTCACAATCCTTCCATCAACTGGGGAGCACAAACTATAGATTTTACGTCCCCCATCACTGTGGAAAATATTGCAAAAAACCTTGCCGACCAAGTTCGTCACCGACCAAGGAAGCGCAAAGTGATATAGTGGCTATCCAGTCATATGACAATTTGCCCCCACATTACCATGAGTTTCGGGATGTCTGTGACAAGAAAAATGCAGATCAATTACCCCCTCTTCGCCCATATGATTGCCCCATTGAGCTGCTCCCAGGGGCAGAAATACCTTTTGGCCGCCTTTTCAATCTGTTGGAACCTGAATTAAAAGTACTCAGGGTGTGGATCGATGAGAATTTGGAGAAGGATTAGGATTAGACACTCAACTTCTCCTGCATGAGCAGCCCTGTTCTTCATTGAAAAGAGAGACTCCACATTGCGTCCATGCATTGACTACAGAGACATGAATAAAATCACTATTAAAAACCGCTATCCATTACCCATGATCTCTGAAATGTTGGAAAGACTTCGTTCTGCCAAGATCTTTACAAAACTTGATTTACGAGGGGCATATAACCTTGTCCGCATTTGTCAAGGAGACGAATTGAAAACCGCCTTCAGAACCAGGTATGGGCATTTTGAATCCTTGGTGATGCCGTTTGGACTTTGCAACGCCCACGCAACGTTTCAGCATTTTATCAACTATGTTTTTCATGATCTGCTGGATCGATTTGTAATTGCCTATCTGGATGATATCCTTATCTTTTCCAATAATTGGGAGGAGCACCACAAACATGTTTGCACTGTCTTTGAAAGATTAAGGAAAAATAGACTTTACATTAAATTGGAGAAATGTGAGTTTGAACAAACCCAGATCCAGTTCTTAGGCTATATAATTTCTCCAGAGGGAGTGAGCATGGATCCCGAGAAGATCAAAGCAGTGGTAGATTGGTCAGCATCTGGAAATGTTAAGGAAATTCAACGTTTTGTCAGGTTTGCCAATTTCTACAGGAAATTTATAAGAAATTTTTCTAAAGTGATAGCTCCAATTACTCAGCTGACAAAGAAAGGGGTACCCTTCGTGTGGACCTCTGAGGCACAGGCTGCGTTTGAAAAGCTGAAAACCTTTTCCACTTCTGCACCAATTTTGGTACATCCCGATCGTGAACTGCCCTTTATAGTGGAAGTGGATGCTTCCAATTCTGCCGTGGAAGCTATCCTGTCTCAGCGAAGTGATGAAAAAATGCAGCTTCATCCTTGTGCCTACTTTTCTCGTTTGATGTCCTCAGCCGAAAGGAATTACGACATTGGGAATAAAGAGCTACTGGCAATTAAGGAAGCCTTTTCTGAATGGAGGCATCTGCTAGAAGGGGCTAATCACCCTGTAACTGTTCTCACTGACCATACGAATCTGGAATTTATTCACTCGGCCAAGAGATTGTCTTCTAGACAAGCACGTTGATCGTTATTCTTTTCTAAATTCAATTTTATCATATCGACCTGGATCGAGGAATGGTAAGGCTGATGCCTTATCAAGGATGCTGTCTGAGCCTCCCCAGGAGGGTAACTCCGAATGTTCAATCCTAACCCAAAATAACTTCCTAGGGGCCACAAGTGCAAAGACATTCTTGAGTCTTCTCAAAGAGGGGTATGAGAATGACCCACTTCTCAGTGATCCTCCTAGAGACATTAACCTTGAGTACAAGAACGGCTTTTGGACTCTAGCACATCGTCTGTATGTACCTGAGTCGGCTCGGGTGGAAGTTCTCAAATTAGTTCATGACTCCAAACTGGCGGGACACTTTGGGATTTCAAAAACAGATGACCTTCTGTCACGTTCCTTCTGGTGGCCTAGTTATAAGAAGGATATCAAACGCTACGTGGCCTCTTGTCTGACGTGCGCACGTCATAAGACACCCCGAGCTTCTCCTTTGGGGTTGCTCCAACCACTTCCTGTTCCATCATGACCTTGGGGGTCATTTTCTATGGACTTTATAGTCAAATTACCTCCCTCAAGAGAAATGACTACTATCTTTGTAGTCGTTGACCGCCTTACTAAAATGGCTCATTTCATACCTATTAAGGGGGTACCGTCTGCTGAACAAACTGCAGAGTTGATGGTTCGAGATGTATTTAAATAACATGGAATTCCTGATGATGTGGTATCTGATAGAGGAGTACAGTTTACATAAAAATTTTGGAAAAGCTTTTGTTCAGCTTTAGGGGTAACCGTTAACCTGTCCTCTGCTTTTCATCCACAGTCTAATGGTCAGACTGAGAGGACCAATCAAACTTTGGAACAGTACCTTCAGTGTTTTATCAGTTATCTTCAGGATGACTGGGTGGACTATCTACCTACAGCAGAGTTTGCCTATAACAATGCTAAACATAGCTCCACTTCCCAAAGCCCCTTTTTCCTCAATATGGGGTATCATCCAGTTTTTATTCCGGATCTCCCTATCACAACTCAAATTCCTGCTGTTGCCAACAGATTAACTGCATTGCAGGAGATTCAGGCGAAGTTGATCGAGACCTTGGGGGAGGCTCAGGAAAGTTATAAAAGGGCTGCCGACAGTCATCACAGATCACTTCCTACTTTTCATGTGGGCGACAAGGTTTGGCTATCTACCAAAAATCTGAAGGTTCATGTTCCATCTGCAAAGTTGGGCCAAAAGTTTGTGGGACCTTTCCAGATTTCTGCTCAGATCAACCCAGTCACCTTTCGCTTAAAACTTCCTGACTGTATGAAAATTCACCCTGTTTTTCATGTATCACTTTTCAAACCATATCATGAAAATCCTTTCTCTGGATGAATTCTTCCACCTCCTCCACCTGTTGAGGTACAGGGCGAAGAAGAATATGTGGTGGAGAAGATTCTTGACTCTAAGAGGTTTAGAGGAAAATTGCAATATCTTGTTCAATGAGAAGGATATGGGCAAGAAGATTCTTGGGAGCCTGAGGAAAATGTCCATGCTACTAGATTAACAAGAGAATTTCACCAGAGGTTTCCCCACAAACCTGGTCCTAAGATGTCCAGGGGACTTCCTGTGAGGAGGGGAGTACTGTCAGAGCCTGGGATTGAACCTGGGCCTTCTGCAGTGAGAGACAGTGAGCTACCTGGGATGCTGGACAACACTCTGCCTTATCTATTGGATAAGCCTGCCTTGCCCCTTGTTTTCTCTTGTACCTTGAACTCCTTGCTCCTCCCATGAACTTCCTATAAAAGCCATGTCCATGCACTTCCTCCTTGCCAGATTATTGTGCCTTCCAGTCAATATTTCGCTTCTCTGTCCTGCTGCCGTCTACATCTTTGCTACCGACCTCTGGCTTGTTACTGACTACGATTTTGCCTCATCCTATCTACTATGATTTGTGACCGACCCTTGGCTTGTGACTGACTCCGCTCCTGTCTTATCCCTGAACTGATTGATCCGCTATTGGTTTCCAGCTTCCCCTTTCCCTGGTGGGGTGATCCCGAGACTACGACCTGGTATTCACACGCAGCCAAATCCATCTCCACCATTAGGAGCTCTGGTGAAGACCAGTGAACACTTAGACCCCGCACCTCAGGTGAGCCTGTGTCATTCCAGGGTGATCTGCTGGTGTACCTATCCTGCTGGTTTCAGGTAAGCCTTACACTGCTGTAGCAACTGGTCTCTGAACCTGACCGCATTCCTTGACAGTCCCACTTCGATCTGGTACACGAAGGCGCTGCTGGAGGAGGGGTAGAGAGAGCGTCCGGTGTCTTTATTTCCCGTGTGGATGATTATGGATCATGATGTGGGCGGGATGACATGCCGCCCCTCTCATCTGGCCACACCCCCGAGATCACTAGGTAGCCTATTGCAGCCTGTCCCTCCCTCTGCAAGCTCCTCATCCTCGTCACTGACACCAATGATAGGGCACTATTCCTCCCACTGACACCAATGATGGGGCACTATTCCTTCCACACTGACACTAATAATGGGACCCTATTCCTCCCACTGACACCAATGATGGGGCCCTATTCCTCCCACTGACACCAATGATGGGCATTATTCCTCCCACTGACACCAATGATGGGGCACTATTCCTTCCACACTGACATTAATGATGGGGCACTATTCCTCCCACTGACACCAATGATGGGGAACAATTCCTTCCATTGACACCAATGATGGGGCACAATTCTTCCCACGGACACCAATGATGGGGCACTGTTCCTCCCACACTGACCCAAATGATGGGTTACTATTCCTCCCACACTGACACTAATGATGGGGCACTATTCCTCCCACACTGACACTAATGATGGGGCACTATTCCTCCCACACTGACACTAATGATGGGGCACTATTCCTCCCACACTGACACTAATGATGGGGCACTATTCCTCCCACACTGACACTAATGATGGGGCACTATTCCTCCCACTGACACCAATGATGGGGCACTATTCCTCCCTCTGACACCAATGATGGGGCACTATTCCTCCCACTGACAGCAATGATGGGGCACTATTCCTCCCACATTGACACTAATGATGGGGCACTATTCCTCCCACACTGACACTAATGATGGGGCACTATTCCTCCCACACTGACACTAATGATGGGGCACTATTCCTCCCACTGACACCAATGATGGGGCACTATTCCTCCCTCTGACACCAATGATGGGGCACTATTCCTCCCTCTGACACCAATGATGGGGCACTATTCCTCCCACTGACACCAATGATGGGGCACTATTCCTCCCACTGACACCAATGATGGGGCACTATTCCTTCCACTGACACCAATGATGGGGCACTATTCCTCCCACTGACACCAATGATAGGACACTATTTCTCCAACTGACACCAATGATGGGGCACTATTCCTCCCACTGACACCAATGATGGGACACTATTCCTCCCACCGAAACCAATGATGGGACACTATTCCTTCCATTATAACCAGTGATGGGGCATTATTCCTCCCTCTGACACCAATGATGGGGCACTATTCCTCCCTCTGACACCAATGATGGGGCACTATTCCTCCCACTGACAGCAATGATGGGGCACTATTCCTCCCACATTGACACTAATGATGGGGCACTATTCCTCCCACACTGACACTAATGATGGGGCACTATTCCTCCCACACTGACACTAATGATGGGGCACTATTCCTCCCACTGACACCAATGATGGGGCACTATTCCTCCCTCTGACACCAATGATGGGGCACTATTCCTCCCTCTGACACCAATGATGGGGCACTATTCCTCCCTCTGACACCAATGATGGGGCACTATTCCTCCCACTGACACCAATGATGGGGCACTATTCCTCCCACTGACACCAATGATGGGGCACTATTCCTTCCACTGACACCAATGATGGGGCACTATTCCTCCCACTGACACCAATGATGGGACACTATTTCTCCAACTGACACCAATGATGGGGCACTATTCCTCCCACTGACACCAATGATGGGACACTATTCCTCCCACCGAAACCAATGATGGGACACTATTCCTTCCATTATAACCAGTGATGGGGCATTATTCCTCCAAATGACACTGATAATGGAATAAAAGGTGGAGCTCTAATAGGAAAAAGTGAAGCCTAAAGAGGAAGGGTGGAGTTTGCAGATGAAGGGGTGAATCTTAAACAGGAAGGGGTGGGACAAATTTAGATGCGGGGGGTGTCTGATTTTAGTCTTGCCTAGGGCAGCACAAAACCAAAATGCACCACTGGATTTCGGTATCTCTCCTCTTCTCTTCCTCCCTTATTGTGATCCGCTGCTCGGTCAAAAAGGATAATAATCCAGATAGTGTGATAACATACAAATGGTTTATTAAGATGCATAAAAAAACACTTACAAACTTCAAAGACAAATGAGCATGTAAGTCATAAACATCACTGCAGAGAGGCGTGGGTGAAGTCAGCACAATCTCCACCCAGCCCCTGGGTGATATTAGGTGGATATCTGCTGTCTTATGTTTCATATGAGTCCCCTGTTACTGATCATGTTGTGCTGTGGAACAGGCATGCAAAAAGTGTTTGGCCAGGAAGAGTTCCATTACATTCATAGCTCAACTTAAAAAAACAAACTCAAACCAGGTACCCAATTCAACGTGAAACCTTGATCTTCCAAATCCCCAAAATTTTAAGGCAGACTTCCTTAGCCAGCAGCACCTGGATCTAAGGGAATGGTCTCCTTACCAAGAGGTGTTTGTGGCACAAGTACGGGATGCTGGATGTGGACCCCCCTAGTAAGCAAGCAAGGTTTGTTTACAGTTACAGAGATTCTCTGGTGGAAGCAGTAAATAATCTAGTAGCTCTGTGGGATTAGTACAACCTAACCTATGCCTTTAACCCCTGAAACTACTTCTTTGCCTGCTCTGCAGGATCAGGATGCAGGTAATTCCGATGATATATATATATATAGCTTCAGATAGGCCCAGTTGGATGTGGTACTCCAGCCTGATCAGACTTCTTGCAGATGCTCTAATTCATAAGGACCTTCTGTCTCAAGGACCAGTTTATCATCCTGCTCTACAGTCAATGGCTTTACCTGTATGACTGTTAAAGCCCAAGTCTTGAGGGACACATGTATCCCCTAATCTGTCATTCCCATGATGTTAAAATCTAGGTCTATTTTCCACGTAGCCTACCTTTGCAAATAGAATGCTTACTATGCTTGGTGTGAGGAAAGAAACCTTCATCCCAGGAAATACTCCATTGGACCAATCTTCACAGTTTTACAACCAGGCCTGGATCAATAGTTGGTCATGATAACTACCATAAGCTTTGTCTTTTAAAGAGACATTTTTGGTTCTACAGAACCTAACGGCAAAGTGTTGTTGAGACTCCTTCCTTCCCAAGGTGGTTTCCACTTTTCTTCTCAACTAGGACAATTGTTCTTCCATTCTTCTGTACAGCTCCAGTGTATCAGCAGATGATCTCTCCTCATTGCATGGATGTAGTATGTGCTGCGCATGTTTATTTTGCATCAGTTGATTCCATTAGAAAGACTGTCTTCCATAAATGGGAGCCATCTTTTCTCTCCACCATTTCTTGGTGGCTCAGACAGGTTGTCAGCCAAGCTTAAGGCATTAAGGATAAGGTTCCACCCTTTCCTGTCAAGGTGCACTCTTCTAGGTTTGTAAATGCCTAACATGCTATTCATCTTTCAGCTACTGCTCCACAGATCTGTAAGGCCATCACCTGGAATCGTTTTGGATTTTTTTTACTTATTAAGGGACACAGGTCCCATACGTCTTTGTCTATAAACGTGTTCCCAGTATTGCTTTGGGAGGGGTATACTAGGCTGTTCACCGTTTTTTGTTTGACGGTGTCCAAATCCTCCTGCTGACAGCAGCATAATCCAATTGTCTCTGAATCCTGTGTACCTCAAATATGCCAAAAGACTATAGTAAATCAAAACATGACATTTATAGTGCCATAGTCATTTGCAGGAATGGCAGAGTTTTGTTGTGGTTTTTAAGGGGTGTGGTTACATAGTGATAAACCTTTTGGCCTTAGCTTCAGTGCAAAAAATATACCTACTGATCCTACAGAAATGCAGTACTGTCCTGTACTCTAGTGGCATCCCAAGCATTTTTATCAGCCCTGCCCTGGTCAACCCTGTGAACTACAAAATACTCCCCACCTGTGTTATGGAGATGAGGAGAGGGGACATGTTCTAGAGTCCTAAAACACTTCCTATTCTAGTGTGATAAAGCTACTCGTCCATAGATACAATATGCAAGTGAGCATTGTCACTCTATGTCAGTAAATGTGTTACTAGCAAAACAAAGGAAAATGTATTAGAATACTATTGCAGCTACTACATCCAACGATTGCAAAAAGGTAGAATATGTTGTACTTTTGATTTTGGGTTTGAAACACTCTAACCACTTTCTTACCACACTATAGCCAAATGATGGCTGCAGCGTGGTCATCCAGTTCTAGGAGGACGTCATATGATGTCCTCCCAGAACGCCCCCCCCCCCCCCGTGTGCCCCCAGCAGCACGCACCCGGCTCTGTCTGTAATCGCTACGGACACAGCTGAACACAGGACATGGTAAAAGGCCAATCACAGCAGCCTTTTACTATGTGATCAGCTGTGTCCAAACACAGCTGCTCACCATGTAAATACATTTGCTGGTTATCGGCAGTACTTTCCTCACACTGTCACAGCATGAGGAAAGTACTGCCAATAACTGACAACTGTCAAAGGAGACATCTGCACTGATAATCATGGCACTGATTGCACAGGTCTGCAAAAAAAATGTGGTTATTCCACGTAATGTTTATGTTTTTTGGTGCCCTGAATCCGAAAATGACCTCCATTTTGTCATAGGACATCATGTTTCCTGACAATTTAGGTAACTGTGTTAAATAAGGCAATACCTCAAAATAAATGGAAATAGACTTATAAAATTAAAGTTTTATTACAATTTTTTCATGAAAATCCTTTTTTGAACTGAAATGAACTCACCTACACACACTAAACTCGATTCTTCTTCCCTGTGAGGCTCCTCTTGGTGCATTTACGCTTGTGAGTAGCATCTGGAATGTCTCTCTGAAGCATCCAACAGTAGTCTGCCATCATTGTAATGCTCCATTTTCCATGGTATCTCCTTTCCATCTCTTTAATGTCTTGGTGGAATCATTCACCTTGTTCCTCACTCACAGCTCCCACATTTTCAGGAAAGTAGTCAAGGTGGGACTGGTGGAAATGCACTTTCAAACTCATCAGGCAACCTAAAGCTTGAAATGCTTTCAGCATTCGTCCGATCTTTTTGTAGTGAGGATCTTTGTTATTACCTAAACATTTCTGTACGACTTCTTTAAATGCAATCCACCCTTCTTTTTGAGGATCCGTCATGGTATTGACAAACTCTTGATCAACTATAAGCCTTCTAATGTCTGGTCCGACGAACACACCTTCCTTCAATTTTGCCTCCAACAGGCCTGGAAACTTGGTAACCAAGTATTTAAAGCATTCTCCATCTCTTGGAAGTGATTTTACGAATTGCTTCATCAATCCCAATTTTATGTGGAGAGGTGGTAGAATAACTTTATGAGAAGGTACCAAAGTTTCTTGGAGGACATTTTTTTCACTGACTCTCAGCACCCTCGGCTGACAACTCTTCTTGGTCCAGTGATTTTTGTCGGTCTCAATTGTCCCATAGACACAGAAAACAAGGGTATTTGGTATCCCACCCACTGGATTTTTCAGGAAAGATTAACCCCTTCTACCATTAGAAGCACAGACTCAGGGCTGAGGCTTACACATACAGCATGCTGCTGAGTATCCCAGTAGTCAGACATGTCACTCAGAGCAGCACTTGTATTCACCCCCTTTGCAGGGGGGGAGGGGCAGAGATTGTTTACCTGCAAATAGCAACAAAGGGCCAGCAGAGAACTAGGGAAATGAGGAAATAGAATTTTTTTTCCCCTAAAACTTGCTTAGCTTATGTATATATTGCTGACCATCAGATTTACAGTGCTATATTTTTTTTTTACATAACTCGGACAACCCCTTTAAGGTTGCTTTGGCATTTTATATCTTAAATGCACTTATGTGAATTAATTAATAGTAATTTGGACTTTAAATTTGGTTAAAAACCCATAATATATAAAAAAATACCAAAAAATCGATACATTTGAAGACAATTTTGCATTTTGTGGCAAATCATGACGTCTAGAAGTTTTTTCAATATTTTATTTGTTTTCAGCACACCAAAATACATGGAAATTAGATGAAAATATCCAAACAGCTTTTTAGTCACAGACCTGTGTTATCAGTGCAGCCTCAAAAGTGCTTAGCAGTGCTGCCCATCAGCGCTCAGCAGAGCTGCCCATCAGCGCCCTGCAGTGTTGCCCAGCAATGCTGCCAATCTGTGTTCGTCCGTGCCACCTTTCAGTGCTGCCTATTAGTGCCCATCAGTGCTGCCTATCAGTGCCCATCATTGCTGCCTATCAGTGCCACATATCCGTGCAGCATCATCATCCTCCTCATCAGTGCCCATCAGTACTACCTATCAGTACCCATCAGAGCCGTATATCAGTGCAGCATCATCAGTACCTCCTCATCAATGCCGACCAGTGCTGCCTCATCAGTGCTGCTTCATCTGTGCCCATCAGTGCAGTCTCATCAATGCACATCAGTAAAGGAAAAAATTACCTGTTTGCAAAATTCTATAATAGAAACAAAGAAAACCTTTTTTTTTTTTTTTTCAAAATGTTTGCGCTTTTTTGTTTATAGTGCAAAAAAATAAAAAACCCAATGGTGATTAAATACCACCAAAAGAAAGCTTTATTTGTGTGAAAAAATGATAAAAATGTCATATGGGTACAGTGTTGAATGACCACGCAATTGTCATTCAAAGTGCAACAGCGCTGAAAGCTGAATATTGGCCTGGGCAGGAAGGGGGTGCCCAGTAGGCAAGTGGTTGAGCAACACCAACTATCATTGTTTATCCTGCTGTTCACCTGAGGATTTTTCTCATTGTCATTTTTCCCTCTTGAGCCCTGGCTACTCCAGCCCAATACCACAACACAACCCGCGTTAACACACAACAAATAATGTACTGATGTGCACCCTTTAATGCATCACAACAGAGTACTCTGATCAGGGGCGAACTGACAACTCATGGGGCCCCCGGGCAATAGGGGATCATGGGGCCCCTGTGTCCTTGCCCAAACTCAAAGAAGCCTATGAAAAAGGTATCAGGGGCATCTCATGGGGCCCCCTACTGACCCCGGGCCCTCGGGCAGTGCCCGAGTTTCCAAATGGTCAGTCTGCCCCTGGCTCTGATGGCAAATGGGGTAGTGCAGCAGCTTGTGTGGTAGTGTTCGCCATTGAAATGGCAGAGAGTGGGGTGATGCCTTTGGTGCAATGGTGGCAAGTGGGGTAGTGCACGTCATTGCATTGGCAGCAAGTATAGTAGTGTGTATCAGTGCAGTAGAGGCTGTGCGTGGAGTATTTAGGTGCAGTGTCTATGATTAGTTTCCTATCTTCCAAGAGCCACAACTGTCCCTGGTACTCTGTGTTAATCCAGAAAGTAAGGGGAAAAGGCAAGCTGTCCCTCTCACTTCCTGGATTCTTGTTTTAATAAACTATTGAATTAATACATTTTACAGACATCTTCTTTAAAGATGAGTTTTACTCCGCCTACTGCTGGCCCCACCCCACTTCATCGGTGCTGCCATTTTTGAATGTCAGGTACATTTGCAGATGTACCGAAGGATTCTGCCCAGAGCCCTGCGATACATCTATACACGTGCCGATGCAGACAAACCATAGGTTCAGGACCTTGACTATGCCATCTTTGGGCACATGTGCAGGGTTGCCAAAGGTCAAAGTAAAAACCTAATGGAGGTATTTTTGCTTTTTTCTTTCAATTTCTCTATTTTTGCTGATCTTTGGCTAATTTTTTATTAATAATATCAATATTTTTATACCACGGAGCTACCTCATTTTGCCTACTTTGTTACTTTCATGTACAGGATATTCAAACAGTTTTTCTTTCTTTGGGTAGTACTCATTGGTAGTCTCTTGTACATAGGGATTATATAATTCTGCTCTACTTCACTTTCTTGTCTCACACGTGGGACTTTGGGTTTTCAAACTCTCTCTTTATACCTCCCTGTGCCGCTCTTAGGTTGTCCTGTTGGGGTGTCATGGGCCCTTTCCACAACTCCAGGGCCAGACACCCTGTGGTGGGCATCATGCTGCCACAACAATGATCATTTTATCAAGTTGGTTTGTAAGTACTCTCCTTCATCAATCAATGACAGTATTTGAGCAACATTAAAAATCTCTTCTCTTATTAAGGAGTGTTAAAATATATTCTGAAACCTTGTTTTCTCGCTTACAAATTTTTTACCTGTGGCATTCACCTCTGAAGCAGTGAAGATACATTCACGAAATGCATCAAGTGTTTATGATGCTCTCCTTTTTAGTAATTTGGCTATGTGGAAATATATATTTCTGGATTAATTATATCAACACAGTGTGTACCCTGATGTATGTCCGATATAACTAATCAGCTTGTTGTTTAAATCTAGGAGATTTTCATGTTATGTTCAATAAACTGACATTTTATATACTGTATAATCTACTCAATATTATAATTCATTCAAAGTCCCATGGGCAATTGGGCACCATATCACAATTTTATTTATTTATTATAGGTAGTAGTAGAACCTTTGACTGTGAGTATGTCTAGTATACTGCACAGTAAATAGCTTTTTGCCATTTCCCGGTAAGTCTGCACTCTGGTCATATATGCCCAAACCTATATATAAATGCTGTAACTGTTATTTATTTCTCAAAATCCCATTCACTGATTAAGAATGTATTAGGTCTAGGGTTGGATAGGGACAGGAGAAGCGATAAATGCATTTTCTAGTACATTTCTCTATATAATCCTGAATTATTTATTGGAGTTTGCATATGAATTAATTTCACACTGGCAAGGGTTTTGAAAATTATTTCCTTACAAAAACTTCACTGTGTAGATGTATAGTTACAGAGCTGTAAAAATATTGTCAGGTGAATGATGGGGAAAGCGCTGGCTCACTAATTGTACATATGAAACCGCATAATAATGTGATTTCAGACACTGAGGAAAAGTATTATTTTAAAAAAACACAGCTAGCAATTTAACCCTACTAACAATTTTGTATGTTCTTAAGCAATAGACAAGTACATTTTTACCCAGTCTATGCTGACTTGTTTCTATAGGGAAAATGCAACTTTGCACAGTGTGTCATTAGCTAGAAGTGTGCATATTTATCCAACAAACAACTGCTTATGTGCACAACCCACTCCGCTTTAGAGAACGATGCCCAAAAGATAGCTCTGAGCAATGCTTTATGGATTTCTGGTACAAAAAAGTCTTACTGCACCAGACTTCAAATAAGTAGACATCACATCAAAATGGCTTTTTAATGGACCCAGGGAAGTTAACTTTGAAGAAAGAACCACTGTAATCAGGAAACCTGTCTTTTTTTTTTTAATTTTAATTCCCATATTTTTATTTGTGTTTTCTTTCTCCACCTCCAGCTCCTCAAATTATCAGAGCAATTAGCAAATGATAATAGGCAGTTTTCAAGCATTTAGAGAACAGTTTTTATATTCTTATCATTTTCTGTTTCCTGAGTATGTTGTTGGCTTTTAACCTCTTCCTCTCCTGCCCATGCACATATAAATCGCTGGACGGAAGCAGCGCCGAGTGCATCTGAGGAGAAAGATTTCTGCTAAATCAGAACACAGCAGCACAAGGGACACATCACAAAAAAACTGTGTTAAAGGGGACCTACAATATGACTTTGGAACTGGACCTACAATTTATCAGCTTCTCTCTGCATGTGAAGCTTTCAACAATATCATTGCTTCTGAATTTGTTGAGAAAAAACAAGCAGAGGTAGAGAAGCGGCTGAAGAAGGATCCGGATGCATTTGACTGGACTCCATATGTCAAGATGGTGTGTGAGCTGGAAGGTAATAGGTGGAATGTGAAGCTCAAGGTGGTACCGCAGGATTGGAGTTTCGTCATCTGGCTCAGATTTATTTGGGCTTGAGTCCGAAAGCACGTTTTGGCTTTTCATTAGGTTGAAAGCCCAACAGCTCCCCCGGTAAGGGTTCTTACTTACCTGTGGTTGCCACTAGATGTTTGGATTTCTACACTTTTTCTTCAGCCTCATTGGAAAAGTGGGTCTCTTCTTCTTCTCCTTAAATGGTTGGAAACACATTCACTATTATGGACATTTATTGAGCACGGACTTTTTTTTGTTGGTTTATTGTGGACATTTATTTGAGCATGGCATTTTGTGGAGGAAGTTCTATTATAGTTTAGATTATTTCATTTTAGCGCCGCACCTTTTGTATTATGGTATTTGAGGTTATGTATCTTTCACCTGTGCTAGCTGCTCTTATCACATGGTTTAATCCAAGCACAGAATTATATTTTTATTTTGTTAATGATGTGAACTTTGCCATCGGAGTCCATGTAACCTACTGCCCCTGCATTTTTAATGAAAAAAAAGAAAAAGCACTGGAATGCATGTGGTGTGAACCGGTGTTTCTGACAGATTTCTTTTCTTAGGTGGTGATCAAGTGGGTGGTCCAGTTAAGGGTCATTAACAGTGTGATCTTTGAGCTACCTCATTTCTATCTGAAATGGGGAATCTGGGTATAATTAAATGCATGTCACTCTCACTCTCTTATCAGCAATGCCTGCATTCTAAAGTGATATCCTGTTTTAGAATATGCAAGATTAGCAAGATGTTCCCAGGCTATTATTTGTAATAATGTTGGATGCTTGAATTGTTCAAGACCCACATATTTGCAGGCTAAAGTAGAGAAAAAACCCCTGGCTGTTTTTTTGTCATCTGTATTCCCTTGAGGAGATTTTCCTTAACATTCTGTGCTGTTCTCACAACAGAGAGTGAGAAAAAAACTCTCAAAGTGAGGGAAATACTCTCTTATTTATTATTTATTTCAGGTAATTTTACAGCGCTGTCAATTTACACAGCGCTTTACATATATTATGTACATTCACACCAGTCCCTGACCCTCAAGGGGCGTACAATCTATTAAAAAGTTGTCACTGGAAAAAGGATCCTCTTAATTTCTGTTCAGGTAGCAACTTACAAACAAATGGCAACCACCCCAACCTATAACTAGCCTTTGCAGTAAGAAGCACATGGAAGGGCTACACACATCAAAAGCAAACAAACATTCCCAGCTCGTTTACTGGCTAGCCTGCATCAAACCAAATTGACCCTGTCGAACAGTTCACATTAAAAACAAGGGGTTTAGGTACACACATTTTGCAAATATGTGTGTAAGCCACAGTAGTCACATCAAGGCACCCCAGTGAACTGTGGTCCTAACACTATAACTTAACTTCTCCCAAGTAGGAGCACATATAGCAGTAGATAGATCAGAGGAGAGGTATAGCCAAAGCTATTTTGGTTATATTTCTTCTATGGATCACAGGAGTCCATTTAGTTCTGCACTCCTGTGATGCTTTTCAGCCTACAGAAGCCGCAGAGCTGGTCCAGTCTCTGATAAAATCCTAACCATAAGATCAGGATCCACCCAGAAGATTGGATCGGCACTTGGTTCAGCCTCTCAGCGAGCTTTTTTTAATGTAAAACGTTTTATTGGAAAAAATTAGATCGGTACAAGATACATACAGCACAGATTGTAGCATACATTCAGTCATCATAAAGGGAAGGAGGATAACACTTACATCTTGGCACCAAGTTCAAAGAATGCTATGTGACAGTTAACATTACTTATGTAGGAAAGTTATACTTCTACTTCCACAACATCAAGTAACAAGGACATGTTTTAACCTGGTATAGATTTACTCCAGACTATGTCTTGAAAATTGTTGCTTTTTAGATTAGATTAGATTTTAGTATTTCAGATGATGGCAGAGTTCCATAAGGCACAGTCACACATACAGCAAGCTATCCATAATCATTTGAGGTGGAGTCAGACCTGGAATGTCTAAACAACCCTGTCAGACTTTCAAGAATTTGCAGTTTGCGTTATGGTGATGGTATATTATTTACTCTTGTAGCAGGAGTGCGTTAACTAGGTCAAGCCATTGTAACTTCCTGGAAGGGTTGGGTAACATCCAATGCTTCATATACGTTTTCTAGCCAGATACAATAGTAACTTCCCTTGGTATCTCTTCATCTAATGCACCCAGTAGACACACCAATAGGTTTTGCGGATAGTGCACAGTGCAACTGATGATACAGTATCCAGAATATTGGACCATTACCTGGTCAGTTTTGGACAGAGCCATAGCATATAGATACATTTACCAGTATGAGTATTACATTTGGGATATAACAGCGAATCCCTTCTACCCCATTTAAACAACCTATGCAGAGCTTTGTAGACTCAGTGAAGAATAAACAGTTGGATAAGTTTGTGAGATACTGACAGAGAAATCCGTTGCATAGAACCTAAGTAGCCTCCCTTCTATTGCCTCTAATCTCCCCACCATCCACTTCCCATTGTGCTCTGTATTTAAAACTAGTAATGAGTTGGATGCTGCCTGCTTTTATGTGGGAAATCATACCTTTTTTTTTTTTTTTTTTGTGGACAGCTTGTGTAATACCCTGTATAACTTTATGGTCTGCTACCTTAAGGTCTGAAAAGTGAGATTGCACCTGCAGCAAATGTAATAGCTGAAGATACTTATAGAACTGCCGGTTGGAGAGATCAAATTCAGATTGCAGATGTTCAAAATATTTCAGTAACTGACCTGAATATATTTGGAATAAGAATATCACTCCTCCTCATATGCCAATCCTGGAACCCCTTAAATTTAGTTAATTTGATGTAGTTTGGGTTGTGCCAAAGTGAGGTGCAGGAAATTATTTGACACTCAGTAAGCTTTTTTTGGTATGCTGGATATTGGTAGGGCAAGATAGGGAGACTCATCTCCATTTGAGATAGCACTGTAAGATCAGGGCTTGGAGATGAAATTAGTTGGCATTGCCAGCTAGATCCCAGCCAGTCAACTGTTGTAATTGGGCAGCTAAAAAATACATTCTGGGATTAGGGACCGCCAGTCCCCTGGAGTCTTTACCATATAGTAGAGCTGTTAAACTGATCCTGGCCTGTTGTTTTTTTCATATCAATATTTTGAATTGGGTTTCTATGCATGTGAACTATTTCCTAGGAAGCCAAATATGTGAATTGTGAAAGATATAGAGAAGCTGTAGAGCCCACAATATCTTGATTAGGGTCCACAGTAGGAAAGTGTCAGGTCATTGTTAATCCACATGGGAGCAGCATATAGAATGCAAACCCAGTCGATAAACTGAGTAGCCAGCCCAAACCTCGATAGAAGTTCCCATAAGTATAACCATTTAATGCTGTCAAATGCTTTGGCAGCATCTACTGAGAGAATGGCTCTGTTTCTGGGGTTTTCTACAGGGATCTAAAGGTTTCAGAATAGGCATTGCATGTTATTGGCTGTGGATCTTAAATGGATAAACCCAGATTGGTCACTCTGCACCAATCTGGGTATAACTAGATAGTCTAGAGTCAGGATGCGTGCCAATACTTAATATCTGTGTTCAACAGGTGGCTGGGGAGATAGGAGTCCGGTAATTGTTTATCTTTCCCCTGCTTGGTCAAAACAGTTATAATAACTTCATTCATGGTAGGGGACAGGCACCTGAATCAACTGCTTTGTGGAACACCTTCAATAATGCAGGTAATAGGACCTCTCTGTATCTACCATATAGTTCCAAGGACAAGCCATCCTTGCCTGGTGGTTTATTATTTGAAGCAACTGCAAGCGCCAGAGAGATCTCCTCCAACGTTATGGGAGAATTATGCATAGCCAGGTCAGTCTCTGCAACTGTGGGAAGCAAACAGCCTTCCATAAATTGTGTTAAGGATATTTAATTAAGGGTCAGTATAGGGCAGTATAACATTGCTGAAATATATGGAGTATTGCCGGATGTGAGGTCTGTAATGCACCAATAGCATAGTGTATAGCATCAATAGAGGAGACCTCTTCTTGCGTTTTTCCCACCATCAATAAGAGGCGTTCTTTAGTCTTGCCTCCTCAAAATATTTTTGCTGCAGAAAGTAGCATTTTTTATTCACAATAGTCCTTAACTATTGAGTTGCACAGTTTCTAAAATTCTAGCCAGCTTTTCTGGTTAGTTGGGCTGGGGTCAGCTACAAAATGAGCTTTTGCCTGCTGGACCTCCTGCCTAACTGACTCTTCCGAGGTCCTAGATGTTCATTTGGCAGAAGAGATTTCATTAATGATCAAACCTCACAAATGTGCCTTGAGGGCATCCCACACCACAACTGCTGAGGCCTTGCCGTCATTCCACTTTAGGAAGGTTGACAGTTCCTCCGGAATCTGATCATGCTCTGGAAACAGTGTCAGCCAAAATGGATTGACCTTCCATAGGGAGCCCTTCCAGGGCCAGAGATACAGAGGTGTACCCAGAAGGGAGAATGGTCCGATAAGAGTCTAGGTTCATATGCTGAGTGTTCTATAAAAGGCATAATAGCGGAATTGCCTAGTCCCATATCTATACATGACAGACCTCTGTGGGTAGAAAAGTAACATGAATAGCATTTATTTTCCTTGTTTTTGTCCCTCCATGCATCTCTGAGGCCAAGTTCAGCTATGAAACTGGCAAAAGCTGTCAGGCATGTAATCGGCACAGTAGCTCTATTAGTAGGGGATAGTTTTTCCAGCAAGGGAGGTCTAAATAATTGTTATAGTTGCCCATCGCCAATAATGGGATGTCAGGATAAAGAGCTATAAATTGTGCCAGGCATTTGAGGACCTCAGTAGAGAACTGTGGAGGGACATCATTATTAGCCGCTATGCAAATAAAACCATTGAGCTTACATAAAAGAAACACATATCTACTGCCCTCATGAATTTGTCCTTGTAAATATGTAAACTGGACCATATGAGAGATTAATATGCTCACTCTAGAGAAAGATGAATATGTGGAGTGGTATTGTGTATGATATAAGTGGCAGCAAAGCAAATGTAAAGAGTCAGGTTGCAGATGCATTTCCTGTAGTCACACACACTGGTGATGGCTTAAGCTGGCTATACATTATACAATGTTCTTGTTCAATTTCCTTTAGATTTACTTTCAACTATGTAGTGCAAGGGCCTGCCTGATTGCATACAATTTGAAAGTGTTTAGGTGTGACCTCATATTGTATGGTTTTGGTAAATTTAAAGGAAAATTGTAAAAGAAAATTGTATAATGTGTAGCCAGCCTTAAATTTATTAAAAGTTGCAAAGACTGCCATGCATTTGATCTTGTCTCCCAACTCCCTGACATTCCAGGAGAGCAAGAACAAACATCTACACGTTATGGTGGAAGGTGTCGTAGTACAAACATAGGATATATCCTTTCAGAATATGGCAAATACTAATAGCAGATGCCATCAAAACAGTGCAATAATGTGAACTATCACCAAGCAAGTAAGTCCCAAAGTTCATAAGTAATTTATAGCTACTGCATTGTAGAGCGACAAGCCTCTAAAATAGTTTGTATAGTAAAAAAAAGTTGTGGAAAAGTCCTGCCTGTGAACTAAGAGAGAAGAAGTTGCAAGTTACACAAAACAGGCCAACAGGGCCTACATTGTGTCCTCATCTAGCAGGATCAGAGCAGAGGGTTTTCCATGCAAGATCATTAATATGGATGGTTGGGGGGGGGGGATATCTAGCCCTTTAGGCAATAAAGATTTGTTAAGCTGGGTATTGGCAGTTAGTAAGAAAGGAGTAACTAACTAGCAATCTAATATAACTGCAAGGCATATTCTGCACTTTTCGTACAACAGACCACCTTGTAGCATTAATACTTACTTAACACTGTACTCTATAGGGAATAGGAGGATCATGTCGTGGAGGGTTCTTCAAAGCTGCATTCCAATCAATCCAACCAATGCATAGCTGTGTTGGGTTGTTGAAGAAAAATATTTCTCCATTAGTAGTATTCTAAGTTGGCTGGGTATAGCATGGCATAATGTACTCCAAGCTTTTTAATGTCAAGGAACTTCACCCTCTGGTGCTGGACCTCCACTGAGAAGTCTGGGAACAGTAAGATTTTGACATTGTTGACAGGTGATCATAGGAGATGTTCCTGCAAATTTATTTTGATCTTGAATTTAAGCTTTATGACAAAGTATGGCCAATTTTCCTGAGTCTTGTAGTGTGCATTTTTCTGCACTGACACACCCTGCAATTTTATAGTTCATATAAGATGAAAATTGAAGATGTAAAAACTGCATGCAAAATATTCAGTACTTACATCTTTCTTGTAAATGTTGATCTTGCCTCTGAGACTTCCTCTGTGTCAATGGATTTGCTTATCACTAACGCAACAATGATAAGCAAAAATGGGATAGGCCAAGCTCAGTTTTACTTGACGTGTTGATATTTGCATATAATGTCAGTTGCCTGTATCTATTCAATGGTTTGATATGTGGCTTTCTTGAAGGTAACTTCTACCTATGCATTTTTTCATCATATGTTTGGGTTTAACTGTGCAGTTTGTGAGAACATCTTTGAGGATGATGTCAGCATTTTGTTTAACATTTTGTATTCATCTCAAAGCCTCATACTGTTCCAGTTGATAGTCAATCTATGTTAAGACAGTGCACTTGCATTCACATGTTGGTTGAGGTAAACTACATTTAAAATGTTTTTGAAATGCGTATAGCGCTACTTCACATTGCAGGATTGTTGTAGATGCTTTTCAGAAGAGTTCAAATGCATTATATGAAGCTGTCAGAATGCCTTTTGGTTTTTTGAAAGGAAAACAATTACTTCTAAATCACATCCCAAATCATTTCCAGAGTCTTGTCCTAGCACTCTGCAAATACTTCCTAAATGCTATAGGGATGTTTAGAATACATTTGCAGTACCTTTTTTATAGACGGAAATTGAGGCGTTTGGCAAGCTTTCTGAGTTGCCAATGCCTGCCAAACATTGCAGGCAGGATTGAAAACAAGATGACAAGGCTTGTAGTATTGCAAATATGCTATTAACTTTAAATCAGTACTAGACCATTGTTGTTGATGTAAAGAATAGGCATTGTTTTTGAAAAGTGTTTGGAGAGTGTCAGTACTGCAAAGCAAAAGCCCATTTTTTTATGTGTGAACATGGCTTATGCTTTGTATTTATATTTCTTTTTACTGTAAAGACCTTGGTGGAATCTGACTGCAAACTAAAAATAAAGATTACAGATGGAATCTAGTTGTATACTATAGGCATTCATTCACTTTCCTGTTTCCGGCTTTTACAGAGTACTTCTGCAACTTGATTTTCCCTGCTTCCTTTCTTCATTCCATTAATTCATGGTACGTTTTATAAGGCTTCTGCTTACTGTATCTTAGTGAACATCAAGCTTTGTGTAACCTCATCCATTAAACCGCAAGTTGGTCAATGTTAACTGATTAGCAGTCACTGAGATCTAATGTCCAATGAGAACTGGATATAATAACTGCCCTCTGTATCTTTCTGTTTCAATAAATTTTTATTCAAGGATTTATAGACATATATGAGCATCGGCAAGCACAATTCCAAACAAGGAGGGTGCATACACAAAATTACTGTACTAAACAAGAATAGTCCGAGAATGTGGATTACAATTGTAGCTTTCTCAGTCCCGGAGCCCTCCAATAAAGAATCAAACAAAAAGTGTTAATTGTTCTGTAGTGCCCAACTAGGAGGTTAAAGACTACCCCTCCAAATGTCACACTACTACTAGCCATAACCTCCGCAACCTTAACCCTGCCTCCCTCCACTCTGCAGCTGACCAACTCCACGACCGCATCCTCCCCCTGTCCTGCCCCGACTTGGCTTTGACCGCCTACAACAATGCGCTCTCAACAGCCCTTGACTCACTAGCGCCTTTAACCACACGCAACATCAGACCCCGACCACTCCAGCCCTGGCAGACTGATCACACCAAAACCCTCAAACGACAAAGTCGTGCCCTAGAGCGACTATGGCGCAAAACCAAATCCCAACAAGCCTTCACCCGCTATAAATCTGCCTTCCGCACCTACACCTCCTCCCTCCATGCTGCCAAACAGGCCTACTTCTTGACCCTCATCAAGGCCCTCTCCTCCAATCCTCGCCGACTCTTCTCTGCCTTCAACTCTCTACTCTCTCCACCCCCACCTCCACCCAGCACCTCACTCACCGCCCTTGAGATTGCCAATCACTTCAAAAACAAGATTGACATAATTCGCAAGGACATTGCCGCAACTCACACGCCCTCTCAACCCGTCCCCTCTCACACAGCTACCCCCTTATCCCCCCTCCCCCTCGACATAACCCGCAGGGACTTCGTCGCTGCTCAAACTCTCTCTAACCCCCTTCACCCTCACTCAGCTACCCCCTCATCACCCCTCTCCCACGGCCCCACCACTGCTCTGACCTCCTCTTCCACCCCACCCTACATTCCTCATACTGAAGCTCCCCCCACACTCCGCACCTTTGACCTTACTACCATCGAGGAAGTCTCCAAGATCCTCTCTGATGCCCGCCTCACCACCTGCCCCCTCGACCCTATCCCCTCACAACTCCTACGACCTTCCTCCTCCTCCATCCTACGCTCCCTCACCCACATCTTCAATCTCTCCCTCTCCTCAGGCACTTTCCCCTCCCCTCTGAAACATGCACACATCACCCCCATACTTAAAAAGCCCTCCCTGGACCCCAATGACCCAAACAACCTCAGACCCATCTCCCTGCTCCCATTTACATCTAAACTCCTCGAGCGCCTCGTCTACACCCGCCTATGCTCTCACCTCAACGACAACAACCTCCTCGATCCCCTACAGTCCGGCTTCCGTCCCCTACACTCCACCGAAACTGCCTCACTCAAACTCTCCAACGACCTGCTAACCGCCAAAGCTAATGGCCACTATTCAGTGCTCCTACTCCTTGACCTCTCTGCGGCCTTCGACACAGTCGACCACCCCCTCCTCCTCAAAAAACTACACTCCCTCGGCCTCAGAGATTCTGCTCTCTCCTGGCTCTCATCCTACCTGTCACAACGCTCCTTCAGCGTTACCTATAATGCTACCACCTCCCCCTCACTCCCCCTCTCTGTTGGGGTCCCTCAAGGCTCTGTCCTCGGGCCCCTTCTCTTCTCCATCTATACCTCCTCCCTTGGCCAACTCATACACTCTCACGGCTTCAACTACCACCTCTATGCCGACGACACACAAATCTATCTCTCAACCCCCCACCTCACCCCCTTGGTCTCAGCCCGAATCACACACCTACTGAGCGACATATCAGACTGGATGTCGCTCCACTTCCTTAAATTGAACCTCTCCAAAACCAAGTTTCTTGTCTTCCCCCCAGCCCGGACACCACCCCCCATTGATTTCTCCGTCACATCCAACAACGCTACCATCAAACCCGCCCTGCAGGCCAGAGTACTGGGTGTCATTCTGGACTCCAACCTATCCTTCCAGCCCCAAGTCCAATTTTTAACAAACTCGTGCAGACTCCACCTCCGCAACGTCGCCAAAATCCGCACGTTCCTAACCCCAGAAACCACTAAACAGCTCATCCACTCCCTCATCATATCACGACTCGACTACTGCAACTCCCTCCTCACTGGCCTGCCTCGCCGCTGGCTATCCCCGCTTCAGTCCATCCTGAATACGGCTGCCAGACTCATTCACCTTTCCAACCACTCTGTCTCCGCCACCCCCCTCTGCCAATCCCTCCACTGGCTTCCCATTGCGCAACGGATCAAATTCAAAATCCTAACGCTGACGTACAAAGCTGTCCACCATACTGCCCCGAACTACATCACTGACCTAATATCCAAGTACCGCCCAGCACGCACACTCCGCTCCTCACAAGACCTCCTTCTCTCTAGTTCCCTGGTCTCCTCCTCCCATGCCCGCCTCCAGGACTTCTCCAGGGTGTCACCCATCCTCTGGAACTCCCTGCCCCAACCCATCAGATTATCACCTACTCTCCTCTCCTTTAGGCGCACCCTGAAAACCCATCTCTTCAGGGAAGCCTACCCCACCCCCTGCTAACTTGCCGACCTCCTCCACTCTTCCTACCACTCCATCCCCCACAGCTATCTCCTCCTGTGCCACCACCCCCTTCCTCCTAGATTGTAAGCTCGAAAGAGCAGGGCCCTCGATCCCCTCATGTTTTGCATTGTATTGGTATTGTTATTGTTCTGTCACATGTTCTGTCCCCCTTTGTAATGTACAGCGCTGAGCGAACTATTGGCGCTTTATAAATACTGTATAATAATAATAATAATAATAATAAAGAGAAGTAAGAGAGAAGGGAAGGGTAGACTGGGGAGGCAGAGTAGGCAATGAGTGGAGTGGAAGAGTCCATCAGTTGTTGACCAAACAGGATGGCCTAGCTAGTCCCTAAGTATGTTTTATGCAATCCAGGGGGTCCAAACTTTTTCATACTTTTGCAGCTGGCCCTGTTCTCTGTACCTTTATAAGTCACAGAGGATAAACCTCTTCATGACATGCTCTGTCATTAGGTAAAATAGCAATGTGCAAGATCTTTAGTAAATGATAACTGATTGTGAATTACTTATAATTGTTTCTATAAAGAAACAAAGGATGTTTATAAAGTTTGTTACCAGAGGGCAATTTGTAGTAATGCATTTATAAATACAATTACATGGTAAATGTAATAAAAAAAAATTAGCGGAACAGATTGTACTTAAGAGAATTTCATAAAAAAGCAAAGTAAATGAAATCCATATACAGTCTTGGAACTGTAAAGGAAACTTGTACAATGCACTAATTGTGCACATGGCACTAATAATGTTTTGATTACTTTTGCACTTTTACACCTGTTTAGAAATGAGCCTGCCTATGTAACGCCCCTTGTTACCATAAAAGTACAATTGTAATTTTAATGTGATACCTACATAATCATGTGTATAAAAACGTCAAATGTGTCGCATAAACAGAAGTTATTTGGATAGATGCTGAGTGTATCTTTTTGTGTCTGTTCCTTACTGCAGTCGGTATTATTAATTTGGAACCACTAATCAATATGAGGATATGAGTTGCCTGTTGTTAAAATTTCCAGAACACATGGCAAGCTTTGCCTAGGAGGGCATTTACAGGTGACCCTGAAAATCCGAAACAATGAGCCTGAGACGATCTGGGAATTTCTGATACTCAGCCAGCTGAGGTAAGCCCTTTGTTTACATTTGGGTTATCAGACTTCCTTGATCAATAAGGTATTTTTTGGACAAAGGGTACCTATTTTACTCCCCTTAATTGAACTGTATTGATTTGTGATTATATTTTATGTTGTCACTGTCTACTGTCCATCGGAGTAAGTAATAGATCTCTAAGTAATAGATCTGTAATAGATGCAAGAGAGTATAGGCACATGTAGAGAAGAGAGAAGAATGGACAGTCATTATAGGCAAAAGTAAGAGAGTACCCTCAGAAAATTCCCAGCACAAGAGGAGCGTTAGAGAATATATGAACAGAAGGTGCGGTTCCGCCTATACTGAGCCGCTAGATAAATGGTTATAGTGGACACAGATCCGCAGTAGGTAACAGGGTTACCAAGTCCACAGGGACTAAGAAACTTTCAGATTAATCAGCTGGAGGAACAGCTATCTATTTGAGCAGGATGCATGAAGGGTGACAGACAATGTAACATTAGACATAAAGATAAGATGTTAAGTTGTGGAATTAATTTAGGGTAAGGCACCACAACTAGTAAATTCTAAAATATGGGAAAAAGCCAAAACAGAGAAATGAGTGACAAATTGCATAGAAATAATATAATTCTTGGCCCTGGCCCAAACAGAATACTTTACATGTAGTCAGAGAAGAAAGATGTGATGAGAACTATAGCTGCCTGTCTGATCATAGGAGCTTGGAGTAAATTGAGTACGGGATTACAATACATGGGATGCAAGGGATTTCAGAGAACAAAATAAGGAAAGCAGAATTTAGGGAGGTAAACCTAACTTAAGCAGGGAAATTTTGAAGAGAGTTAAAAGAAAGTGAGAGAATGATATGCGTGTGTTGTGTAAACAAATTGGAAAAATGTAAGTGATTTTAGAGAGATAATTGTGTATGTGTGTGAATGGGTGTGCTGGACCTTTTACTCCTACATCTTTTGTGTGTCTTGTAGCTCTGTGCAGATTGCCCCCTTCCCTCATTTTCTCTCATAAGAATAATGTGCTGGGATGAGACGTGTGATAAGTTGGCAAGGTCACCTATGATATGACTACTGGTTAAAAAAAAATATTATGTGCCAGCTTAATCTGATGAACAATGTGATCACAATTATTTTGAATCTGTTTTCCAGACATGGTAAAATGAAGGTTACATTTGAAAGTACATATAGTATAAAATAACACAAATGAAATATCCTTTTTTTTTTGTGGAAACAAGGCATTTAGAAAAGGGAAATGAGGTAAAGAGCCCTCCTTTATGAAGATGTATGTGTGGAATTAGAATTGGGGTGTGATGTTGAAATTATCACTCAAGTATTAACTACTTGCCAACCACGCTATAGCCGAATGTTGGCTACAGCACCGTTGTCCAGTCCTGGGAGGGAGTCATATGACGTCCTCCCAGAATGCACCCTCCCGCGCACCCAGCGTTCTCCATGATTGCTGTGTCCTACGGACACAGCTGATCATGTGATGTGGTAAAAGACCAATCACAGCAGATCACCAGTAAATGCAGTTGCTGGTTATCGGCTACACTTTCCTCACGCTGTCAGAGGATGGATCGGCACCGATCATCAGGGCACTGATGAGCAGTGCCCAGCAGTGCCACCTACCAGCGCCGCCCACAGGTGCCCTGCAGTGCCATCCACTTGTGCCTATCAGTGCCTAGTATGTCCACCCACCTCTGCCCAGCAGTGCCACCTACCTGTGCCCAGCATTTTCCCCTGTGACGGGTGTGGCATCAGACCCCCAGCCCTTCTCACCAACTTGTGACCGAAGGACTAGCCAATCTAAAACCATGCTGTCACGTGCATAACAATGCCATGCTCAGCTGCACCCTGCACAAAGATTTTCCAGCTCACTGGACCACAATCTATGTCAGAGCCTGGAATCGAACCTGGGCCTTCTGTGGTGAGAGACAGTGTTTCTTCTCACTGAGCCACCTGGAATGCTGGACAGCTCCCTTGACAATTCTTTGGATGATCCTGCCTTTTCCCTGTTTTGTCTTGAACCTTGAACTCCTTGCTCCTCCCATGAACTTCCTATAAAAGCCATGTCTCTGCACTTCCTGGTTGCCAGATTATTGTGCCTTACCAGCCAATATCCCGCTTACTGTTCCTGCTGCTGTCTTCATCTACGTTACCGACCTTTGGCTTGCTACTGACTACAATTCTGCCTCATCCTATCTACTACCATTGGTGACCGACCCTTGGCTTGTGACTGACTCCGCTTCTGTTTGATCCCTGAACTATTTGATCCGCTTTTGGTTTCCAGCCTACTCATTCCCTGGTGGGGTGATCCTGAGATCTGCGACCTGGCATTCACATGCAGCCAAATCCATCTCCACCATTACGAGCTCTGGGGAAAACTGGTGGATGCTTAGACCCCGCACCTCAGGTTAGCCTGCGTCATTCCCAGGGTGGGCCGCTGGTGTACCAATCCTGCTGGTTTCAGGTAAGCCTTACAACTGCTGTAGCAACTGGTCTCTGAACCTGACCTTATATCGAGACAGAATAATCTGGCCCAAACATGGAGGCCGCTATAGCAAGTGTTGTGAATCCTCTTAGGCAGCAAATTGCTGAGCTGCAGGAATTTGGGGTTACCCATCAGGAAAAAGTTGCCAAACTGGAAAGCATTGTGGATAGGCAACAGGGAGAGATTCAGGCTCTGCAGAGGCAACTGCTGAACCGTGATGATCCTAGCTCACATATGCCCCAGCCCCAACCATCTAAGTTTAATGGAGACCGCCGCCAATACAGGGGTTTCCTTAATCAATGTCGCATATATTTTCAAATGTACCCTGCTGCGTTTCCTTCAGAGAAAAAGAAGGTAATGTTTTATTATTGGGCTTCTTACTGGGGAAGCTTTAGCTTGGGCCTCCCCTTATATAGAGCAAAACCATGGCATTCTAAATAATTTTGATACCTTTTTGACCGCGATGAATCAGGTTTTTGATGATCCCAACCGTTGTGCTTCTGCCGAAGCAAAATTACATAGTCTAAGGCAGGGTAGACGCTCGGTCGCTGAATACACAGCCGAGTTCAGAAGTTGGGTTGCAGATACCACTTGGAACCCTGCAGCACAAAAGAGCCAGTTCCGCCAAGGGCTTTCTGAACAGGTAAAGGATGAGCTTGCCAGAGGTGATACTCCTAATGATCTTGAGGAATTCATCCAATTGTGTATCCGAATTGATCAAAGACTTACAGAAAGGAGAAAGGAGAAGCTGGGAATGTTTGAAAGTAATAGGGGCATGCACCTCTCTGCTAGTCCGTTTGTTCAGCAGGATTCAAGAGTCTCTCTGGGTTCTAACACTCCTGAGCCTATGCAGGTTGATGCAATCAAGAGATCCATCTCCATTCAGGAGAAAGAGAGAAGACGTTCAGAGAATTTATGTCTTTATTGTGGGGATTCTGGTCATTATGCAATTAATTGTCCTAACAAGGTTAAAAGAACTATTGCTGTTACTGATGTGATTGAGCCTGAACACATAAACTCTATAAGCCAGTCTGTCTCCCCACTGATTTCTGAAGAGAATAAAGTGAACTCCCTACTTTCTCACTTTGTTATCCCTATTAAACTTGTATTTGAGGGCCATGAAATCTCCTGCACAGCTATGCTGGACTCCGGGGCGGGGGGGAACTTTATGGATATAGAGTTTGCCAACAGCAATAATATTGAAGCAAGAGACACATTTACCCCTATTGATATGGAGACAGTTGATGGGTCACCCTTATCTTCAGGACCTGTTACCCATAAAACGGTCCCCCTGAAACTGTTGTTTGAGGCTGACCATTGTGAGACCATCAGCTTTCAGCTGATTACATCACCCAAGTTTCCCATCATCCTGGGCATTCCTTGGTTCTCCACTCACAATCCTTCCATCAACTGGGGAGCACGGACTATAGATTTTACGTCCTCCCACTGTGAAAAACATTGCAAAAAACCTTGCCGACCAAGTTCATCACCGACCAAGGAAGCGCAAGGTGATATAGTGGCTACCTAGTCATATGACAACTTGCCCACACATTACCATGAGTTCCGGGATGTCTGTGACAAGAAGAATGCAGATCTATTACCCCCTCATCGCCCATATGATAGCCCCATTGAGCTGCTCCCAGGGGCAGAAATACCTTTTGGCCGCCTCTTCAATCTGTCAGAACCTGAATTAAAAGTACTCAGGGTGTAGATCGATGAGAATTTGGAGAAGGGCTTTATTAGACACTCAACTTCTCCAGCGGGGGCAGCCCTGTTCTTCGTTGAAAAGAAAGACTCCACCTTGCGTCCATGCATTGACTACAGAGACATGAATAAAATTACTATTAAAAACCACTATCCATTACCTTTGATCTCTGAAATGTTGGAAAGACTTCGCTCTGCCAAGATCTTTACAAAGCTTGATCTACGAGGGGCATATAACCTTGTCCGCATTCATCAAGGAGACGAATGGAAGACTGCCTTCAGAACTAGGTATGGGCATTTCGACTCCTTGGTGATGCCGTTTGGACTTTGCAATGCCCCTGCAACATTTCAACATTTTGTCAACGATGTTTTTCGTGATCTGCTGGACCAATTTGTGATTGCTTATCTAGATGATATCCTTATCTTTTCCAATAATTGGGAGGAGCACCGCAAACATGTTTGCACAGTCTTTGAAAGATTAAGGAAGAATAGACTCTACATTAAATTGGAAAAATGTGAGTTTGAACAAACCCAGATCCAGTTTTTAGGCTATATCATTTCTCCAGAGGGCGTGAGCATGGATCCTGAGAAAATCAAAGCAGTGGTAGATTGGTCAGCACCTGGAAATCTTAAGGAAATTCAACGTTTCGTCGGGTTTGCCAACTTTTACAGAAAATTTATAAGAAACTTTTCTAAAGTGATAGCTCCAATCACACAGCTTACAAAGAAAGGGGTACCCTTTGTGTGGACCTCTGAGGCACAAGCTGCGTTTGAAAAACTAAAAACTCTTTTCACTTCTGCACCAATTTTGGTACATCCGGATCCTGAACTACCCTTTACAGTGGAAGTGGATGCCTCCAATTCTGCTGTGGGAGCGATCCTGTCTCAGCGAAGTGGTGAAAAGATGCAGCTTCATCCTTGTGCCTTCTTCTCCCGTTTGATGTCCTCAGCCGAAAGAAATTACGACATTGGGAATAAAGAGCTACTGGCAATTAAGGAAGCCTTTTCTGAATGGAGGCATCTGCTAATCATCCTGTAACTGTTCTCACAGACCATAAAAATCTGGAATTTATTCGTTCGGCCAAGAGATTGTCTTCTAGACAAGCTCGCTGGTCTCTATTCTTTTCCAGATTTAATTTTGTTATATCGACCGGGATCGAGGAATGGTAAGGCCGATGCCTTATCAAGGATGCTGCCCGAGCCTCTCCTGGAGGGCAACTCCGAATATTCCATCCTAACACAAAAGAACTTCCTAGGGGCCACAAGTGCAAAGACATTCTTGAGTCTTCTCAAAGAGGGGTATGAGAATGACCCACTTCTCAATGATCCTCCTAGGGACATGAACCTGGTGTACAAAAATGGCTTTTGGATTCAAGGACATCATCTTTATGTACCTGAATCTGTTCGGGTGGAAGCTCTCAAGTTGGTTCATGATTCCAAACTTGCTGGGCATTTTGGAGTTACTAAGACCGAAGAACTGTTGTCACGTTCTTTTGGTGGCCGGGGTACAAGAAGGATGTCAAACGCTATGTGGCCTCATGCTTGACCTGTGCACACAATAAAACTCCCCGAGCCTCTCCTTTGGGGTTGCTTCAGCCACTCCCTGTTCCATCGAGACCATGGGGGTCTATTTCTATGGATTTTGTGGTAGATTTACCTCCCTCAAAAGAAATGACCACCATTTTGGTGGTGGTTGACCGTCTCACAAAGATGGCCCATTTTGTTCCAGTGAAGGGGGTGCCCACTGCTGAACAGACTGCAGAACTAATGGTTCGAGAAGTATTTAAACTGCATGGAATCCCTGATGATGTGGTGTCTGACAGAGGTGTGCAGTTTACTTCGAAATTTTGGAAAAGCTTTTGCTCAGCCTTGGGTATTACAATCAATCTGTCCTCTGCTTTTCATCCCCAGTCTAATGGTCAGACTGAGAGAACTAATCAAACAATGGAGCAGTATCTTCGATGCTTTGTCACTTATCTTCAGGATGACTGGGTGGACTGTCTTCCCACTGCAGAGTTTGCATACAACAATTCTAAACATAGTTCCACCTCTCAAAGTCCCTTTTACTTAAACAACGGTTATCATCCATTTTTTATTCCTGATCTCCCTATCACAACTCCAATTCCTGCTGTTACCAACAGACTAACTACATTGCAGGAGATTCAGGAGAAATTGATTGAGACTTTGAGGGAAGCTCAGGAATATTACAAAAAGGCTGCTGAGACACCGGAGAGCACTTCCTACGTTTCATGTGGGTGACAAAGTTTGGTTATCAACGAAGAATCTGAAGGTGCATGTGCCATCTGCTAAGTTGGGTCAAAAGTTTGTTGGTCCTTTTCAGATTTCTGCTCAGATCAACCCAGTTACCTTTCGCTTAAAACTTCCTGACAGTATGAAGATTCACCCGGTTTTTCATGTATCGCTTTTCAAATCATTTCATGAAAATCCTTTCTCTGGAAGAATTCTTCCACCTCCTCCACCTGTTGAGGTACAGGGCGAAGAAGAATATGTGGTGGAGAAGATTCTTGATTCTAGGATGTTTAGAGGAAAGTTGCAATATCTGGTCCAATGGGAAGGATATGGGCTAGAGGAAAATTCTTGGGAGCCTGAGGAAAATGTTCATGCTCCTAGACTAACAAGAGAATTCCACCAGAGGTTTCCCCACAAGCCTGGTCCTAAGACGTCTAGGGGACATCCTGTAAGGAGGGGAGTACTGTCAGAGCCTGGAATCAAACCTGGGCCTTCTGCGGTGAGAGACAGTGTTTCTTCTCACTGAGCCACCTGGAATGCTGGACAGCTCCCTTGACAATTCTTTCGATGATCCTGCCTTTGCCCTGTTTTGTCTTGAACCTTGAACTCCTTGCTCCTCCCATGAACTTCCTATAAAAGCCATGTCTCTGCACTTCCTGGTTGCCAGATTATTGTGCCTTACCAGCTAATATCCCGCTTACTGTTCCTGCTGCTGTCTTCATCTACGTTACCGACCTTTGGCTTGCTACTGACTACGATTCTGCCTCATCCTATCTACTACCATTGGTGACCGACCCTTGGCTTGTGACTGACTCCGCTTCTGTTTGATCCCTGAACTATTTGATCCGCTTTTGGTTTCCAGCCTACTCATTCCCTGGTGGGGTGATCCTGAGATCTGCGACCTGGCATTCACATGCAGCCAAATCCATCTCCACCATTACGAGCTCTGGGGAAAACTGGTGGATGCTTAGACCCCGCACCTCAGGTTAGCCTGCGTCATTCCCAGGGTGGGCCACTGGTGTACCAATCCTGCTGGTTTAAGGTAAGCCTTACAACTGCTGTAGCAACTGGTCTCTGAACCTGACCTTATATCGTGACAATCTATGTGCCGCAGCCTGAGAGCAATTGTTACTAGGTCAGGTTAATTACACAATTAACCCTTCACACTGCCACCACCACCTTTTTGTACGGAGAAGGAGGAAACTCACCAATCTTAGCAGTAACACTATGATGTTTGAAGAAGCCTCTGTATACACACTGTCACCGCAGGCAGATGTATGCAGAAGTTTAAAACACACAATAGCGCTCTTCAGAGACAGGGACTCTTAGTTTGCATTAAAGAGCTTTAGAAACAGTTCAACACTTTTCAGAAAATAGGATTTATAACTAAAAAGGTCAAAATGGTGCAATAAAAATATTTACAGAAAAAGATGTAGCCTATATATATATATATATATATATATATATATATATATACAGAGAGCAGTAACACAACAGAGAGATAACAGAAGTTTAGAGAGGTAGACTACTTGCCAGAAGTCCTGGCCTAAGCAGCGTTCAAGTGTCCGAACAAAAGGGTGCCTTTTCTCCCAAAGCTGGTTCCTGATGTTACAAGGGAGAGTCTCTTCATCTTCCTTCCCCAGGCATAACAGCCTTTTTCTAGGAACCCAGCAGGATGTCTCCTTAAAGCAGAGAACCAATCGCCTCATTTGGGGAGGGGTGTTTAGGCAGGGAACTCAGGCTATGACCAAATCCCTCCCAGTTTATATCATGGTCAATAACCTTCCATAGGTGCATGCAGAAGCCTAGCCACTGGCAGGTTAATATGCAGAATGATATTCTGAACGTCCAGGCACCAAATTTGATATATCTGCTTGTGACGGTTAAAGAGATATCGCTTTCTGCTCTCAGGTAGACGTTATCTAGGGATGTAAGGTATCAGGTGACTTGCATTAAACTGACCTATCTGAATATATGCTTTGTTTTATTGTATCTGTTTCCTTTCGGGCGTTATGAAATTGTATGAAAAAGTGGTTTCAAATGAGATGTATATTTTACTGCTATTCCGGAATGCTTTCAAGTCCAGTGACTGACGGGTTTATAGCTTTACGAGCAGCTCAGAGCAAGAGTTGGACAGACACACTGGAATCAGCTAATTGGGTTTACAACCATGAAGTGTATCCAGCGGTGCCCAATGCACTCCTGAACTCAGCCACACCAGACCACATGCCATTCAACAGGAAGGGAGGGGGGGACTGATTTGAAGTGAGAATGACACAAGATGGAGGATCTTTAGCAACATGGATGTCCGCGTCCATATCTGTACGTACAATTGCTACATCCCCCATCAGTGCTGCTCAGCAGTGCCACCCATCAGTGCTTAGCAGTGCCGCCAGTCCGTGACCAGCAGTGCCAGTAGTTAGTACCCATCAGTGCTGCCCATCAGTGCCAATCAGTGTCGCCTATTAGTGCCGCCTATCAGTGCTGCCTATCCATGCCACCTCATCAGTGATGTCTATCAGTGTCCATCAGTGCAGCCTCATCAAAGCACATCAGTGAAGGAGAAAAATTACCTGTTTGCAAAATTTTATAATAGAAACAAAGAAACTTTTTTTTCAATTTTATTTGCTTTTTTTTGTTTATAGCACAAAAAATAAAACACACAGCAGTGATTAAATACCACCAAAAGAAAGCTCTATTTGTGTGAAAAAAATGATAAAAATTTCATATGGGTACAGTTTTGCATAACTGCGCAATTGTCATTCAAATTGTGACAATGCTGAAAGCTGAAAATTGGCCTGGGCAGGAAGGGGGTATAAGTGCCCGGTAGGCAAGTGGTTAATTTCTGATATGATTTTAATAATGATATAGATATATTTTAAGTAGTTTAGACAACCTTTGGTTGGAAATGTAATATAGGTTATGGGGAAAATTTGTAATATGGGGTTACTTTACGTTAACATGAGGTGGTTATATTGCAGCTGTCTTAATACTTAACAGAGCCTAGATGGACAGGATACATGAGAACTTTTTCTATAAAAATGAAATCTAATTGTCTGATAATATTTTGATGTGCAGTCCATAATGCGAGAGTAGTAAATAAAATTACAGAACCATCTCACCAAGTCAACAAACCCTGTTGGGATAGATGCCACCTGCAGTCACGTGTTTTATAGTTTTTTGATCTAGCTGATGACTTTCTGTTCTTTCACATACAGATAGTAGGTACTTTTTGGTTTTATTTATTTTTATTTATTATTCCAAAGCAGAATGTGTGGAGTGTGAAATGATGTGTCTCTTTCCCTTGTAAGTGCAGTGGTAAGCTAAAGAAAATGTTGGATCTGGGGACATTTCTGCATGACTGCATTGTATTGTGATTATATATTATGTCATGACTTCAGGAAAATATGTAAGATGGAAACTAAGTACTTGTGTTATCTAGCTAAAGCTGACAACAGAGCAAGCAAAGATAAATTATAATATTGCCAGGAAAAGGTTGTCTTTTTAGAACATGAAACTGGAGATTTTACACAAAGAGCATGGTAGGAAAAAACAATCCATTAAGATGTATTTAATGCAAGCTGGACCCAGTAATGATGGGTTCACCCGGCTATATCAGAGCAGTAGCTGCATGCAAGGTGCTACTAGACAAATATACAGACATTATTTTGATCAATTATTCAACTTTAACAGTCCCACATTCTGTGCAGCAATTATTGCGAACAGTCCAACTAAATATTTGTCAAATGCATGGTTCACAAAACATGAATTTGTATTGTTATTTTTATACAAATATAACAATGAAAAAGGTATATCATTATATTGTTGGAGAAGGCTGGAGACAAAAAAACCCCACGTGTTAAATTGATGTTGTAGGAATCAGCTGCTGGGAGCCCAGTGCAGGACCTGGATGTTTTCTTTTTTTGTAGATGGATACCGGTCTATACCTAGGATAGCAAGACCCATACAGAATATGCAGTTACCACCCAGAAGGATGCTCTGTATTCAGAGTTATGATCCTTCTTCCCCAGCTCAAGAAGCAGAGCTTCATGCTTTAGCAAAGCCTGTGAGCTATCAAAAGAGTGTACATTTATATACAGTGAGGAACAGAAGTATTTGAACACCCTGCGATTTTCAAGTTCTCCCACTTAGAAATCATGGAGGGGTCTGAAATTCACATTGTTGGTGCATTCCCACTCTAAGAGACAGAATTAAAAAAAAAATTCAGGAAATCACATTGTATGATTTTTAAAGAATTTATTTGTCTTGCACTGCTGAACATAAGTATTTCAACACCTAAGAAACAGCAAGAATTCTGGCTCTCAAAGACCTGTTACTGTGCCTTTAAAAAGTACACCTCTACTCCACTCATTAATCTAACTTAGTAGCACCTGTCTGAGCTCTTTAAAGACACCTGTCCACCCCACAGTCAGTCAGACGCCAACTACTACCATGGGCAAGACCAAAGGGCTGTCAAAAGACACCAGAGACAAAATTGTGGACCTCCACAAGACTGGAAAGGGCTACGGGGCAATTGCCAAGCAGCTTGGTGAAAATAGATCAACTGTTGGAGCAATTGTTAGAAAATGGAAGAGGCTAAAGACGACTGTCAGTCTCCCTCAGACTGGGGTTCCATGCAAGATCTCACCTCGTGGGGTATCACTGATGATAAGAAAGGTGAGGAATCAGCTTGGCATGGAAGAAAGTCATGTGGTCATATGAGACCAAAGTAGAACTTTTTGGTCTAAACTTCACTCGTCGTGTTTATAGGAAAAAGGATGAGTTGCATACCAAGAACACCATCTCTACTGTGAAGCATGGGGGTGGTAACAACATGCTTTGGGGGTGCTTTTCTGCGAAGGGAACAGGACGACTGCACTGTATTAAGGAGAGAATGAATGGGGCCATTTATTGTGAGATTTTGAGCAACAACCTCCTTCCCTCAGTCAGAGCATTGAAGATGGGTCGTGGCTGGGTCTTCCAACATGACAACGACCCGAAGCACACAACCAGGATAACCAAGGAGTGGCTCCGTAAGAAGCATATCAAGGTTCTGGAGTGGCCTACAATGTGAATTTCAGACCCCTCCATGATTTCTAAGTGGGAGAACTTGCAAAATCGCTGGGTGTTCAAATACTTCTGTTCCTCACTGTAGATATTAGAGAATTAGAGAGCTTTTGGGGTGGTGCATGATTTTGGTTCCACTTGAAGGGCTAGAAATGTTTTACTCTGGCAGGCAAACTAATCAAGTTAATTGATTGGCTGTCTTCAGCCTCTTGCTGAGGTAGCCATACTAACAATGGAGGCACAGTGGGAGCAACTTCCTTTGAAACAGGACTTTGGAAAAAGGTGATCTTTTATGTCTGCCCGCCACTCTTTTCCCTCCAGTTTGACACATAACTGTATCATCAGTCAAAAGCAGTTATGACTGCCTTAGTAAATGAGCATGGGGTAGCGCCAGGGTTCACCAAAGTTGTTTTTGAATATACCGCTTTTTGTTTTACCTGTTACCAAAGGTGTTACCAAAGACTGAAATCCCTTTCAGAGATTACAAAACGAAATATTCAGATGCCCAAGTCAGGATCTTATGAGTATGCACTTGTCTGTATGGGCATGTTTTCTGAATAGCAACAAGTTTGGCCAGTGACAAATGCTACTGCAAAGAGCACAATAAAAAGTGTTATCAGAAGCAGTTTGCAAGTACAGAGTCCCAAAAGCTGGAGAGAATAACAGAGGAACTAATTTTATAGGAAAGTTCTTACAAGAATGTTTTGAGGTATTATTTTACACCCCCTACTGTCTGCAATAGAATGGAAAAGTAGAGTAACTAATGGGATGTCAGAAACTAGAAAACTATGGCCTGAATGTCTTCATATTTTTAAGCTCCTAAGGGGATATAGTGGACTCTCTCCCTATGAGATTTAATTTGGGAGTGTGTTGCTAACTTGCTTATATCTTTCTCAGCAGCTAAAGTCCTACAGAGAATATTGATAACCTACTTAAGATTTTTGACAAACTCATTTATGTGTTTTTGTAATGGTTGTGCGTACTGGGCACAAGAAATCATTGCACAGTGACCTTTTCCTCTCTTCCCCTCCCACTTCCTTTCAGCTCATACAATCCACAACATCTTAGTTGCTGGTAGACACCCCTTATCAGCCTGGTAATAGGACTAGCAGAATCTAACCCCCAATATACATCACAGGGCTCATAAAAGTGTCTCTTGTAGCTGCTTCCATAAGCAGAAAGTTAACAGACATTGGGTCATAAATACCTTAGGTAGAAGCCTGGAGAATACACATCCCTGATAAACTGGTTCTTAGTCGAGACTCTAAAACTTCGGCATATGTCATAAGTCATAAAATAATGACCGCACAGCCAGAATATAGGCATATTTACATCCCTCAGTTATTGGGTAGCATTTTGAACCCAAACTATGCTAGAAGGTACCAGAGTGGCTTAGGCCACACCCCTACTATAAAAAATGGATATCTGAGACCTGCTATATTTATATCCATTTGGAGGCTAATTTCAAGCTGGACAATAATCTGAATGGTAGTAGACTGTAAATGGCAAGTATTCAGAAATATGACTGTATTTGGGACTTAGTCATAAATGTGGTGACCTCCCAGCACTCACCCCTTAAACCAGATGATTGGTCAGGTCTCTGTCACCACCCCCCTTGTTGTCAGACAAAAAAAGAGATTGCAAGGAAATGTGATAGCTCTCATTTTAACATCAACCATCGAGAACCTAACCGGACTTGATAGAGAGAGAGCCACTGCAACATATTTAATTGGATAATTGGACTCTGCAAAACCCAAGGACTTTGCAAGTAGTCTTCATTTTCAACTTCTTTTTGGTTCTCTGTTGCTTTATTATCGCTATATTTCCTTGTAACACCTTATCTTTCTGTAAATCTTTTATTTGCATCATTTTGACCTTTTCATTATTAAACCCTATTTTGAAACGTGTTGAAATTGTCTCCATGGTTTTTAATGCAAACTAAGAAATCCCTCTCTCTTGAAGAGTACTACTGTATATGATAAATCTCTGAATTTTCCTGTCTGTGGTGACAAACATTTATTGTTCACATTTGTTCTAGCTGTGAAGGGTTGATAGGTCCAAAGCTATCTGGTGGCAGTTTTGAGTTGAAAGGGTTAATTGCTTAGGTAACTTAACACAGTCTGTTAGCACTTAGATTGTGGTCCTGCAAGCTGGAAAATCTTTGTGCAGGGTGCATCTGAGAGTGGCATTGCTACGTAAGTGACTGGGCAGTGTGACATTGGCCGATCCTTTGTCACAAGTTGGTGAAAAAGGCAGGGGTCGGGCACCTTGGTCATCACAATTTTCTCCGCAAATTCCAGATCCTAACAGTTTGGGAGGATCTCATAACAAAAAAGCCAGGAGACTTGTGAATTGTTAATAGACATTTATACTGTATATATATGAAATGTTTGGAGACACAATACAGCGTCTATATCATGTACAGTTTACAAAACTTGAAGGAAAAGTCACCTGGATCCACACCAGATACTGCAAAAATGACAAAATGAAACTATTTGTGTTTAATTTTTTCTATTGGAATGACAGTCTGGGGTACTATTTATTCAAATGCTTTAACCACTTCGCACCTAAGGGTAAAAAAAATATATAAGGATAAGCTTGCGTTTACACAAAAAATAACAACGCTGTGGTAATTCATTGAGAACTACAAACTGACAGCCACTAAGAACTGTAAATGAATGAAGTTCTCCCTGTACTTCTGTCATATGGAGAGGGCGAAAAACAGGTGGAACATGTAACATGTTCCCAAAGCTGAACTTATCCTTTATTACCTAAGTACAATTTGGCCACTTTGACATGTGTTAATAAAACCGTACATATCATGATAACTACTTTGTGCATTCAGGTGGATTGGGATATCATTTGGTGGTAAATAGTATCTACTGATTTTTTTTTTATTATCAAAGAATACTGGCCCAAAATAGTAAAAAAAAAAAAAAAAAAAATTTAATTTAGTTGTATATTTCTTGCTACTACCATAACCTACCACCAAAGAACAACCCAAAATAATTTTTCCTGCTCCTGATGATTGCAGCGATACCACATACAGTTGTGTTCAAAATAATAGCAGTCAGACATCACTAACCTGATCAATCACTGTTTTTGGTAGAAATTATATTTCTACATGGCAAATAATTTACTAGCAGGTGTAGTAGAGTAATAGAAATCCAACAGACCCAACAGTCATGACATGCATGCTGCTGATTCTGTGTAATTGAATCACTAATTGAAAGGGGCATGTTCAAAATAATAGCAGTTTGGAGTTCTATTAGTGAGGTCATTCATTCTTTGAAAAACAGGTGGCAATTATTGCCCTTATTTAAGGAAGGAAGGCAGCAAATGTTGTACATGCTGGTTACAGTGCATTTCTCTCTGAAATTCTGAGGTAAATGGGTCGTTCCAGACATTGTTCAGAAGAACAGTGTACCTTGATTAAAAAGTTGATTGGAGAGGGGAAAACATATAAAGAAGTGCAGAAAATGATAGGCGGCTCCGCTAAAATGATCGCAAATGCTTTAAAATGGCAACCAAACCCTGAAAGACATGGAAAAAGCAAAAAACTACCATTCGAATGGACAGAAGAATCGCCACAGTGACAAGGACTCCGCCAACACTCAACTCCAGGAAGAAGGTCTAAAGTTACCTATGAGTACTGTTACAATTAGAAGACACCTATGTGAAGCCAAGCTATCTGCAAGAAGCCCCCGAAAAAGTCCCACTGTTGAAAAAAAGACGTGCTGAAGAGGTTACAATTTGCCAAAGAGCACATTGACTGGCCTGAAGAGAAATGGCGCAACATTTTATGGACTGATGAAAGTAAGATTGTTCTTTGTGGGTCTAGTGGCCGGAGACAGTTTGTCAGACGACCCCCAAGCACTGAATTCAAGCCACAGTACACTGTGAAGACAGTGAAGCATGGTTGCGCAAGCATCATGATATGGGAATGTTTCTCACACTACGGTGTTGGGCCTATTTATCGCATACCAGGGATCATGGATCAGTTTGAATACATCAGAATACTTGCAGAGGTCATGCTGCCTTATGCTGAAGAGGAAATGCCCTTGAAATGGGTGTTCCAACAAGACAACGACTCCAAACACACCAGTAAACATGCAACATCTTGGTTCCAGACCAACAAGATTGACGTTATGGAGTGGCCAGCCCCTGGATCTTAATCCAATAGAAAACTTGTGGGGTGACATCAAAAATGCAGTTTCTGAGGCAAAACCAAGAAATAGAGAAGAACTGTGGAATGTAGTCCAATCATCCTGGGCTGGAATACATGTTCACAGGTGCCAGAAGTTGGTTGACTCCATGCAACACAGATGTACAGCAGTTCTCAGAAAAAGTGGTTATACAACTAAATATTAATTAAGTGATTCAAACGAAAGCAAAGTGATTCAAAAATGTTTCAGTTTATATAGTGAATGTTTGAGTTTGTAAAGACGAATACAAAAACTGCTATTTTTTTGAACAGCCTAATATTCACTTTTCTTAAATTTTTTTAGAGGAACAACACAAATTTGATATATTTTTCTTCATGTTTTGATTTGGAATAGAATGTGTAGTGTTCCCATTGCGTTTGTGTGTATAGAAATAAAAGCTATTATAAGGATTTTGAGCTTTATTCACTTTTTTCAACACACTGCTATTATTTTGCAGACAACTGTATGTGTATGTTGTTGTTTGTACCTGTAGCACAGCCCAGAAAAAATAGTCCACATTTTTCTTTTTCTTCCTACCTAAAACACACTGACTTTTGAACTTGACCTTTGACCCTGATCCAAACACTAACCCTGGAACTGACCTATATCAAACCTTGATCTGTGTATTTTTTGTGTTTTTTTTGTTTGTTAGTGTTGTTTATTTATTTTTTACACACTGTTGTCTTTTTCTCTCTGCAAGGAGAGAGAGAGATGCAATGTATCTCTCTCCTCCATTCAGAGAGAGAGAACACAGGGGTAGGCTTCACAGTAACTGATCACTGTGGTAGCCCATGAGAGGCTACCACAGCAACCAAGTAACCTAAAATCGGGAGTTCTGGGTCCCGATCCTTAGTATGGGACCCGGGGCTCTAAGTGAGATGCTTGTCTCTGCGCCGGGAGCACGCCGTCTAGCACGCTCTCAGCACAAAGATAGATACACAAATATGCGGCCCCACGGAAAAAAATTTGCATACACTCGGCACCAAGGGGGTTAATAAGTATATTAGTAAAGGATATATGTATATATAATGTGATTTGAAAAGTAGTTCAGCTATGCTGAAGTCATATTGTCTTTTCTATGTCTTCCATTTTATGTAGAATTGGCTGTGTTTGCTATGCTGATAAGTTAGCATGTCCACAATCAGGCTACAAGGCGATTCTGACCACAGGATCTGAGTGTACAGCCAATTACTCTGTAAATATTTTTTTTATCATTTGTTTTTTATGTAAGTTTTAGTCACAATAAAAGGTAATTTTATAAAGATGTAATTACTTTCTGAGGAGGTTCCAGGTTAAAGGTGATAGTAGGTGTGGTCTGTGATGTAACATATTAATCAAAAAAGGGGAGGTTGTAAAAGAAATTTTGTAAATTCTGCAAATAATTGTATTCTATTTTGTATGCTTTGCCTATGTATTGTGCAATGCACTCATTGTGCGCGCAGCACTAATAATATTTTGATTATGTTTGCATTTCATCAAGTATTAATTAGAAATTTGCCTGCCTATGAAACACCCCTTGTTACCATACAAGTACAATAGTAATAATGTGATACCTATGTAGTCATATGTATAAAAAACTTCAAATGCACCGAATAAACAGAACAATTATTTGGAAGGATGCTGACTGTATCTTTTTGTGTCTGTTCCTGACTGTAGTAGTTAATAATTTGGAACCACTAATCAACATGAAGCCTATCGATAAAATGTCCAGGACAGAAGTGTCCTTATTGCCTATTTTATTCTTTGGATTTGCTTATAGTGCTATCTACTGTTGTCTGACCCTGTGACCTTTTAGCTATAATGGTACTAATGCATCTCAATGTGTGACTGTATGAAATGGTAGGGAGTCCTGGGGACAAAGCCAGGACAAGGGGGGAAGGAGAGGTGGCTGCCCCAGGCGCTGGCACCATGTGAGGTGGAGGGGGCGCCGCATGGAGCGTTTCAGCCGCTACAAGCTTGTATGAGTAGTGACAGCAGTGTCACTACTCTTGTCAGCACTGCAAGTCACAAGCCGATTCCAGAGGACAAAAGAGAGCCGGGAGGAGGTACCCTCCAGCTCCTGCATCGTAACTGTTAGATCAGGACTGTGTAGGGTAAGTCGACTCTATAAACTCCCGATCTGACAGCAGGTGTCCTTGAGCCACTCTCCCATACCCCTGCAGTGGCCAAGCATCTCTCTCCACTGGACGAAAGTGTTAAAGTCTGCTGGCCCTTGGCTCCTCCACACATTGGTCTTCCAAGATGAGGAGGAGCACTGCGGGGAAGAACATAACACTGCTGCACTTCATCTGAGGTCTGTGTATTTGAGGGAGGGGGGGATTGTACTGGGAACATGGTGGGGACAGGGCCGCCGATAGGGAGGTACAGTGCATCCAGAAAGTATTCACAGTGCTTAACATTTCCCACATTTTGTTTAGTTTCAGCCTTATTCCAGAATGGATTCAATTTATTTTTTCCCTCAACATTCTACAAGCCATACCCCATAATGACAACATGAAAGGTGTTTTGAAATCTTTGCAATTTATTAAAAATAAAAGATGGAAAAAAAAACCCATGTACAAAAGTATTCGCAGCCTTTGCTCAATACTTTGTTGAAGCACCAATTACAGCCTCAAGTCGTTTTGAGTAGTAGCTTGGCACTCCTATTTTTGGGCAATTTCTCCCATTCTTCTTTGCAGTACCTCTCAAACTCCATCAGGTTGGATCACAGCCATTTTCAGATCTCTCCAGAGATGTTCAATTGGGTTCAAGTCTGGGCTCTGGATGGGCCACTCCAGGACATTCACAGAGTTGGTCCATAGCCACTCCTTTGTTATGTGGGCTGTGTGCTTAGGGTCATTGTCCTGTTGAAAGATGAACCGTCGCCCCAGTCTAAGGTTCAGAATGCTCTGGAACAGGTTTTCATCAAGGATGTCTCTGTACATTGCTGCATTCATCTTTTCTTCGATCCTGACTAGTCTCCCAGTTCCTGCCGCTGAAAAAGATCTCCACAGCATGATGCTGCCACGACCATGCTTTACTGTAGGGATGGTATTGCCCAGGTGGTGAGCGGTGCCTGATTTCCTTCAGACATGACGCTTGGCATTCAGGCCAAAGAGTTCAATCTTTGTTTCATCAGACCAGAGAGTTTTGTTTCTCATGGTATGAGAGTCCCTCAGGTGCCTTTTGGCAAACTCTAGGCGGGCTGCCATTTTCCTTTTACTGAGGAGTGGCTTCCATCTGGCCACTCTATCATACAGGCCTGATTGGTGGAGTTCTGCAGAGATGGTTGTTCTTCTGGAAGGTTCTCCTCTCTCCACAGAGAAACGCTGGAGCTCTTTCAGAGTGACCATTGGGTGTTTGGTTACCTCCCTGGCTAAGGCCATTCTTCCTCGATCGCTCATTTTAGTCGGGTGGCCCGCTCTAGGAAGATTCCTGGTGGTTCCAAACTTCTTACATTTATGGATGATGGAGGCCACTGTGCTCATTGTTTCAATGCTGCAGAAATTTTTATGTACCCTTCCCCAGATCTGTGTCTTGATACAATCTTGTCTCAAAGGTCTATGGACAATTCCTTGGAGCTGTTTGTGGGGGAGGGAATTGTACAGTAGAATGTGAGATATGCACTTTGTACATAGTGCAGTGCTCAACCCTGCACTCTGAATGTAACACACATCTTAAACCTGCACTCTTTACCTTCTGCACTCGGAATGTAACCCACTCCTGAGCTGTGCAATCTGAACACAGAGCACACCTGACCGCTGCACTATATACGTAGTGCATTACTGAAGGCTGCACTCTGTACATAGCACAGTCTTTAACTCTGTTTGTAGTGCACTCCTGAACTCTGCACTCTGAATGTAACACACTCCTGATTCCTGCACTCTGTATGCAGCACAATCCTGAACCCTGAACTGTGTATGCAGCAGACTCTTAGACCCTGCACTTTGTACACTGCACTCTGTACACAGCGCTCTCCTGAACCCTGCATTCTGTACAGTGCCCACTCTGTAAGTAGCGCACTCGTGGACCCTGGACCCTGTATACTGCACACTCTGTACATAGCACAATCCTGAACCCTGAATTGTGTATGCAGCACACTCCTGAAACCTGCACTCTGTACACAGCACACTCTTGAACCCTGCACTCTGTACACTGCACACTCCTCAATCCTGCAATCTGTTTGCAGCACACCACTGAATTCTGCACTTTTGTATGTAGCACACTCCTGAACTCTGCACTCTGTTATCAACACACTGCTAAAACTTTGCAGTCTAGCTGTAATACACTTCTCAACTCTACACTCTGTACATAGGGCACTGCTGAATTCTGCATTTTTTTGGTTAATACACTGCTGAAGCCTGCACTCTGTATGTCACGCACTTCTGAACTCTGCATTCTGTATGTAGCACACTGGGGGGTGTTGTTAATGATGTTGATGGTGAGTAGTGCGATGGGGGCACAATAGAGTTTCTGCTTCTATTTTCTGAGAAAAAAGCCCTGTAACCTCATTTACACTTGTATTTGAAACTGCTCCCCCTTCTACTGGATGCACTTGAAGACAAAGCTGCATTTTGTTTTGAGACAGGGGAGGGACCAGGAGTGTGGTCAAGAGCAGGGCTAGGGGGTCAAAGGGGGCCCCATTAGGTTGGCTGTATTGGGACCCATTATCACTTACCTGATGACAGAGACCAATGGAGAGAGGGCTTCCCTTGCGGTTAAGTTCCAGACTCCCCTGAAGGTGGGACAGCAGGAGTCAAGCCCAGAGTAGCACAGGTCGACTCTGGGAATGCTTGTTTGGTGGTCCACCCAGGAGCATGGCTGATGCGCTGAGATGGGGTAAGCAGGCAGGGGGCACCTGTGCGAGGTATGCAGGTCTTCCAGAGAACAGAGGATCACAGGATAACCAGTTCAAGCCAAGGTCGGATGCCAGGTGGGGATCGGAGCAGACGTAGTCAAAAGGGATAGCCGAGGTCATACACAGAGAGCAGGAGAGAAGATCCGTTAGACAAGCCAGGGTCAGGTTGGGGTTAAACAGAGCAGACAGGTCCAGGAGCAAGCCGAGTTGTTAACAGGAAATCACAAGTCGGGATAGCAAGGGAACAAAGGTACTAGAGAGCCAGAGATCAACAAGCCCCTGATAGAAGTGCAGGGCTTCCCTATAAAGGCCGTTTGGCACCAAATTTGGAGCCGATGTGAACTTCTGCCGCCATGCAAGGTACTGGCAGGGATGCCAGGTCTCCTAACACCTTTGCCGAGGACATAGCCCTGACAGTGACCCCCCCAAGGGGCAGCCTCCGGATGCTTACTTGGGTCGCCTTGTCTGGGTATTTGGAATAGAACTCTTGGAGAAGTCTGGGGGTATGTACGTTGTCCTTTGGTTCCCAAGAGCTTTCTTCAGGATTGATTCTCGTATTCTGCCTCCTCCCCAACTGTTATTGGCAGTGGAGGCAGTTCCATTCTTCCTGGAAATGGGTCATGAACAGCTGGCTTGAGCAGGGAGACATGGAAGACTGGATGAATCCTGTATGTTTCGGGAAGGGATAGTTCGTATGTTACTGGGTTGATTTCTTGTTTGATTTGGAAGGGGCCAATGTATCTTGGACCCAATTTTTGTGATGGGCAAGGAAGTTGTAAGTTGGCTGTTGACAACCAAACCTTGTCTCTGACCTTTAGAGCAGGATTTCCCCTTCGTTTCTTGTCATAGTACTTTTTATAGTCTGTTTGCAATTGTTGTATTGACTCTTGGAGAGCTCGATTAGATGTCCTGTATCCTGATAAGTCTGTCCTGTACTGCGGGTATTGAGGCTTCGAGTATGGTATCCGGAAGGCAAGAAGGGTGGAATCCATAATTAGCCCAGAATGGCGACTGATTCATAGCAGAATGGATAGAATTGTTGTAGGCAAATTCTGCCAACGGGAGTAGGGACGTCCAGTCATCCTGGGAAACTGTGGAGAAACATCGTAAATATTGTTCTAAAGTTTGGTTCATCCACTCTGTTTGGCCATTACTTTGAAGGTGGTAAGCAGATGATAGGCAGAGTTCCACTTTCAGGGTTTTGCACAGGGCTTTCCAGAACCTGGAGGTAAATTGCACCCCTCGGTCAGAAACAATATTGCTGGGTAGTCCGTGTAGCCTCACAATCTCCTTGATAAAGGCATGTGCTGTCTCAAGTGCAGATGGGGTACCTATCAATGGCAGGTAGTGGGCCATTTTGGATAGCCGATCTATCACCACTAGGATGGTAGTAAACCCCTCAGAGGGCAGCAAGTCCACAATGAAGTCCATTGCAATCATTTCCCAGGAGCGATTAGGAATGGGCAGGGGTCTCAGTAGCCACCATGCCTTGGTTTTGTCTCCCTTGTTGTGTAGGCACACTGTGCAGGAGTTTACGTAGGCTCTACAGTCCTGACTTAATTTGGGTCACCAAAAGTACCGTTGGATTAGTTCCATAGTTTTACAGGCCCCGAAGTGTCCAGCAAGTTGATGGTCGTGGAATGTCCTGAAACCTGGGATCTTTCCTGGGGTACAAAGATCTTGTCCTGGTGACACAGCCATTCTGCCTCCTTAACGAGTCTGGTTTGGGTTCGATGTACTGTGCTGAGGCCTGTTCAACCGATGATCTTAGGCTGGCCATACACCATACAATTTTCTGACCAATTTCCTTTAGATTTACCTTCAGCTGTGTAGTGCAAGGGCCTGCCTAACTGGATACAACTGAAAGTGTTGTTTGGGTTTGACCTCATATTATATGGTTTTTGGTAAATCTAAAGCAAAAATCTCAAGAAAAATGTATAGTGTATGGCCAGCCTTAGACTGGGTTGGATTAGCAAAAGATTTTGAGCAGACAGGATGGTGTCGGGGGGCGAAGGTTCAACTGAATCTGGGAACATACGGGATAGAGCGTCTGCCTTCCCATTCTTGGTTCCTGGGTGGTAGTTATATGAGAATTGAATCATGAGAAGTATAAGGCCCATCTAGCTTGCCGGAGTCTTAGGCGTTTGATGGATCTTAAATATTCTACATTCTTATGATCTGTGAAGATTATAATTGGGTGACTAGCTCCTTCCAAAAGGTACCTCCATTATTCGAAGGCCGTTTTGATCGCCAGAAGTTCCCTATCGCTTTCATTGTAGTGCTTTTCCGCATGGCTTAGTTTCCTGGAACAAAAGGCTACCAGATGGAGCAGGGCTTTTGGACCTTGGTGTTGTGAGAGCTTGGCTCCTGTAGCCACCTCCGATGCGTCCACCTCCAGGATAAAGGGAAGTGTTGGTTCCCGGGTGTTGTAACACAGGAGCCGATGTAAATTGCTTCTTTAGTTGCTGGAAGGCTATTTGTGCTTCCGGGCTCCAGAAAAAACGTACATGCTGGCGGGTGAGTTGAGTAATCGGGGCAATAATGGTTGAAAAGCCTTGGATAAACTTCTGATAGAAGTTAGCAAAGCCCGCAAATCTTTGGATCCCTTTCTTGTCAGTAGGTGCAGGCCACTCCAAGATGGCGGAGATTTTCTGATGATCTATGGAGATTCCTTCAGTGGAGATGACGAGCCCCAGGATCTGGATAGACTGTTTCTCAAACTTGCACTTCTTCGCCTTAGTGTACAGGCCATGCGTCCTCAGCGTAGTCAGTACCTTCTTAACATGGTCTCTGTGGATTTCCAGAGAGTTCAAGAAAATTAAGATGTCGTCCAGGTAGATGATCACGAAGAGATCGAGGTATTCCCTGAATATGTAGTTTACGAAGTGTTGGAATGTCGCAGGGGCGTTACATAATCCAAACGGCATCACCAGGTACTCAAAGTGTCCAAAGCGTGCTCTGAAGGCAGTTTTCCACTCATCTCCTTCCCTAATGCGAATTAAATTGTAGGCCCCTCGTAAATCTAGTTTAGTGAACACTTGGGCTGACCAGAACCTCTGAAATAACTCGGTAACGAGAGGGAGTGGGTACCGATTCTTAATGGTGATCTTGTTGAGCTCCGACATATGCAAACTGTGGTAATTCCTACACTGTTCCCCTGATTTGGATGTAAATACCCTCAAATTAAAGCTGACAGTCTGCAGTTAAAGCACATCTTGTTAGTTTCATTTCAAATTCATTCTGGTGGTGTACAGAGCCAAAAATGTTAGAATTGTGTCGATGTCCCAATATTTATGGACCTGACTGTATGTTTAGGGGGTCAATGTGCAGAGAAGTGCTTGATTTTTTTTTTTGGGGGGGGGAGGGGATTTTTGCTGATACATAATGCTCATATAACTTGGGGGGGCACAGTTTGGCATTTGGGCCCGGGCGCTAGATAAATTTGCCCTGGCACTGCCTAGTAATGTCATGACGTAGGCTCTGCGTGCTGTATAGCCCTTGTACAACAGTGTGCAAGAAGCCTAAAGCATTATTCCTGATTTCAGTCTGTGGTCTTATGTAACTAGATTTTTACTGTAAGTAACTAATTGACCCATGTAAGTCACATGGTGTTTGCTGCTGTAACTACTCATGTGTTATAGTTTGTCCCAACCTTTGACTGTCACTGTCAATTTGCTAGACTGTATGGTCTTTTCTCTCACAAATGGGTATAGTCACACTGTTGCTTACTGCTGTAAACTGCAGGGTCACAGGAAACATTGTGAGGCAGAAATTCACTTTTCATGAAATGAGTGTTCTAAGCACCAGCTGTCTGTGAATATCTATGACTTTGTTGGGGTTCCTACACTTCCTGTTATTCATATCCTACTATTTACCACAGATCTGGCATGTTTATGTAGTATTTTTTATTTATTTTAATTTTTTTTTTTGTCATTACCAATTTTATTTTTTAGATGGAAAAGGGAGTTTGAAATACATAAATAATTATATACAGAATACTTTATCGCATAACACAGAGGTATATGGAGGTGAAAGGGTGAGGGTGGTAGCCCTGGGCTATTGTCTTGCTTCCAGTGGGTGGGACCTATGTGATGACCTCACACTGGGAGAGGCCAGGATCTATCTTGCTGAGCTGACGAATCTACATTGTGTGCATAAATGTTGGGAATAGACACTTGTATGTGTCTCTGCACATTGTGAGTGTTACTACTTTTAATTCTTTTATTAAAAAGTTTGTACTAAATCTTTTGTGCATAAATATTCCTTTTCAAGGGTGGTTAGAAGGTCAGGGTTATTCTCATTTATCCAGTACTATGCTATAGTCATCCATTCAGAGCCAATCAGCTCGGCCAAAGATTATGAAACCTACTTAGGGGCTCACGGGAAGAGGATAGGTTTGGGGATATAGGGGTGCTATGGTGGAATGTGTAGAGAGGTTATATTAGGGTAGAGTTCCCCAATCATACTCTGATATTGTGGGCAGTCATGTTTGTAAAAAGGATTCTGGGACCCAGTATCAAAAATCCTTTTTAAAGGTGAAAGGGTAGCTTTGAGTGGGGGATCTGAATGTAGGTGCATTAGGTGGCAAAATGTTTTAGTGTATTTCAAGAGGTGCCAACGAGTCCATGTATGCAGAAAATGGACATTTTGTCTTGACTAATGTGAATTAAAACCTCCATGGTGGCCACCAAATTGATGTAGGAGAGCCACTCCTGTACTGTAGAACACTGAGGAGACCTCCAGTGTTACAGTACCAATGATTTTGCAACATTTAGAAGGTGAAGTACCAGTGAGCATGTGAGCATTTCTCTAGTTTCATAGTCATCTTTGTGTATTTATGCAGATGTGGTGCAGTTTTTATAGAAAGAGTTAGATCAGTGATCTCTGTGATATGGCTAGATTAAAGGGCATTTCCACCATATACAGTTGCAAGAAAATGTATGTGAACCCCTTGGGATTACGTGGAGTTTTGCATGAATTGGGCATAAAATGTGCTCTGAACGTCATCTAAGTCACAACAATAGAAGAACACAGTCTGCTGAACATAATACTACACAAACATTAGATGTTGCCATGGTTTAATTGCACATAACATGCAAACATTCACAGTGCAGGGAGGAAAAAGTATGTGAGGCCCTAGCTTAATGACTTCTCCCAGAGCTAATTGGAGCCAGGAGTGAGCCAACCTTGACTCCAATCAGTGTGATGATATTGGATGTGTTGCTGACAGCTGTGCTGCCCTTAAAAAACACACACCTGTTTTGGGTTTACTGGTTTCAAGAAGCACTGTCTGATGTGAACCAAGCCTCGCAGAAAAGAGCTCTCAGAAGACCTACGATCAAGGATTGTTGACTTGCATGAAGCTGGAAAGGGTTACAAAAGTATCTCCAAAAGCCTTGATGTTCATGTGTCCACGGTAAGACAGACTGTCTACAAATGGAGAAAGTTTAGCACTGTTGCTACTCTCCCTAGGCGTGGTCGTCCTGTAAAAATGACTGCAAGAGCACAGCGCAGAATGCTGCATGAGGTAAAGAAGAATCCCAGAGTGTCAGCTAAAGACCTACAGAAATCTCTGGCACATGCTAACATTTTTGTTGACACATCGACAATAAGGAAAACATTAAACAAGAATGGAGTACATGGGAGGACACCACGGAGGAAGCCATTGCTGTCCAAAAAGAATATTGCAGCACGTTTGAACTTTGCAAAAGAGCACCTGGATGTTCCACAGCACTACTGGCAAAATATACTGTGGACAGATGAAACCAAGATTGAGTTGTTTGGGAAGAACACACAACACTATGTGTGGAGAAAAAAAGGCACAGCGCACCAACATCAAAACCTCATCCCCACTGTAAAACATGGTGGAGGGAGCATCATGGTTTAGGGCTGCTTTGCTGCCTCAGGGCCTCGACGGATTGTTGTGATTGCTGGGAAAATGAATTCCAGAGTTTATCAAGACATTTTGCAGGAAAACGTACGACCATCTGTCCGCCAACTGAAGCTCCGCAGAGGATGGGTGATGAAACAGGACAATGACCCAAAACATACAAGTAATTCAACAAAACAATGGCTGCAACAGCACAGAATACGCCTTCTGGAGTGGCCCAGTCAGAGTCCTGACCTCAACCCGATTGAAATGCTGTGGCATGACCTTAAGAGAGTGATTCACACCAGACATCCCAAGAATATTGCTACACTGAAACCGTTTTGTGAAGAAGAGTGGTCCAAAATTACTCCAGATCGTTGTGCAGGTCTGATCTGCAACTACAGGAAACGTTTGGTTGAGGTTATTGCTGCCAAAGGAGGGTCAACCAGCTATTAAGTCCAAAGGTTGGCTCACTCCTGGCTCCAATTAGCCCTGGGAGAAGTCATTAAGCTAGGGCCTCACATACTTTTTCCTCTCTGCACTGTAAATGTTTACATGTTATGTGCAATTAAACCATGGTAACATCTAATGTTTGTGTAGTATTATGTTCAGCAGACTGTGTTCTTCTATTGTTGTGACTTAGATGACGTTCATAGCACATTTTATGCCCAATTCATGCAAAACTCCACGTAATCAAAAGGGGTTCACATACTTTTTCTTGCAACTGTATGTATGAAGGAGTCAGTGTCTTGGCATCTTCTACAGGTGTCCGACAAGACTACCAAGATATGATGCAGGACTGCCAGTCCAATATCATCTGGATCTAAATTTGTAATTTATCTCTCGGTGTTAACATTGGTAGAGCCCTTGAAAGATGAGATATTTATTCATTCCCACTCTCCCATTTTGAAGCATTGATTTTAACCTGTTTCCCTTTCTGGAGAGAATGTAAGGTCTTTTGAATGGGTTGAATTTCCATCCGTATTGTAAACTGGTAAGGGGGTTGTTTAGAAAGTGGTGGACTTGGAAGTTTGTCTAGTCCTGTTTGGCATTTTATCTTTGTTCACTGCATCCAGTGCATGAAGTTTGTGACATTTACCATTGCTAAAGAATGTATAGGCGCATGTTTTGAGTCAGGGTACAGTCCGGCAAGGAAGGTTTTGATCTGGCCATGACGGATCTTTGGGTTGTCTGGTATTTGAGTTAGAGCTTCCTGCATGTGTAGGAGAACACTTTTAGGGTAGCTCCTATGGTGGGGTGTGAGGCATAGGAAGAAGAAAGATACTGTCTCTTTATCCAAGGGTTAGGGTCGATGGGGACAGTTATAAACAGTTGTTATATGAATACATAGAACAACTTTTTTTTTCCTTCTCAGTCAGCTAGTAATATATAAATTGCTTCAGATGCAAGATACCCCAGGATCCAGGCTACGATTTTTACGATTTATTCACAATTATAAATAGCACCTAAGTGGATGTCCTGCTTGCTAGCCCTGATCCCTATGAATACGTGCATCGCACGAAACGCGTCGGGGGCAGCAGCAACAGGACACCTAACCACCGCTGGTGGATACCCTGGAACATATGGTCAGTAACTTCTTTTAAAATCCTTTTATGTACCCCACACCAACCAACCCTGAATAAAGGTACCTTAAGCAGTATCACACTATGTGGTCTCTTATTGGGTACTCTGTGTGAGTGCTATCATTCGCAGTGCCCATCTGGAGGAACCATGACCCTGGTGGTGATACCTGGTAGCAGTTTCTGGTGACTTTGCCTCTGTGGAACTGGGATGGTGATCTGTGGGTAACCCGATCCGAGATTTGATGACCGATCTATGGCCTGGTGACGCAGGATTATATATTGCGTATTTGAAACGCACATCTGGTGAGTGTGTTTTTCACCTATTTGTGTGGTTTGCACCTATTATCACACCTTGGATCAGGACGTCCACTCACCTGGAATTAGGATCTCTCCATGATCCACACCATTATATTGAACATTTTTATATTTATTGATCACAATCAGTGACATCACGCATGCGTATAAGTTTGCACTAGCATATTGTGTGTATTAATCGTGTATTATTATTTAGCGCTGCACCATTCTATCTGGATATACATGTATTATTGGAGGTTTTCTTTTGGTTACCTTTTCGGTGTATCAGCTGCTTATTAACTTTGTTGTGTATACATATTTATACACGTTTTCACTTTTGTTTTAAGGTAGCGCTCACTAAAACATCTTTTACTACAAGGTCAGTAATTAATAATCAGATGCAGGTAACAGGTCACAGATATCATAGTAAATGCTGAACTTGGGCAATGAGTTGGTTTAAATAGCTCACCTGGTGCCAATATTAGTGACAGATGCATGTGCATATGTTTGCACACATTCGTATGCGCCCATGCGCATGCCTTGTCCATGTATACGTGTATTACCATGTGTCACCCTGACACAGGAATATGCCTTGCGGAGCAATTCTGTCTTCTGGCATGCTTTTCCTGACACTTATATCCTGTTTCTGTGCTCGTCTCTGTGTGCTGCTTCCTATACATAACAATTTCCCATTAAGCTCCCTTTGACTTGTCTACTAGTGACATCAGCATACATCTATCATCTTGCTCCGGTAACAGGTGGTGATGGTGAGCTATTAGTCAAACTTTAAGCAATGTTTTAACTACTGCTCATCTTCCTCTGACATTTACAGCTATCTCTCCTACTGATTCACTTTCTGGAACATACACAGCTATTCATCTTTCCCCTTTTCAAATAGTGACCTACTCAACGATCACCTTAATGTTCCCTCATCACAATCCGTGGCTTGTAAAGTGGTGTACCATATTATAACACAACCTGTGATGAACACAACTATCCTACTAAGCAGGGGTGGGCTGACAACTCATGGGGCCCCCGGGCAATAGGGGATCATGGGGCCCCTGTGTCCTTGCCCAAACTCAAAAAAAGCCTATGAAAAAGGTACCAGGGGTATCTCATGAGGCCCCCTACTGACCCCGGGCCCTGGGGCAGTGCCCGAGTTTCCAAATGGTCAGTCCGCCCCTGCTACTAACTAATCTGGGCAATAGAAAAAAAACTGTCTATCATTTTCCTTTTTTCAGTGATATTATGGCTATGTAGGGATTTGACAACAAATACCTGCTTTTTATGCTGTTCTAGTTGCAGAGCTATTACACATTGCTACAAATCTCAATGTTCTTGTACTGCTTTTTTTTTTTTTTTTTACTATTTTTTGAAAAGTGTATCCATTGCCCTTCTTCTAATCCAATTAATAAGATCTAATAAAAGTCTGATATGACCATGTATGGATAACTTAGATAACGATTTTCGGTCTTCAAGGTCATGGCATATGCTAATTTAATTACATACACCTGACAGATTTTTTAACTGTTATCTATATTTGCTGCATTTGCTACAATACCCCGAAATGGTCCACTTATAATATGCCAAGCAGCACTGGGAGAAACCTTAAAATTTCTGGAACAAAATAATTTGGAGTGATGAGACAAAAATTGAACTTCATCATCACAACCACAAATGCTGTGTTGGGAGCAGGGGCGGACTGACAACTCATGGGGCCCCCGGGCAATAGGGGATCATGGGGCCCCTGTGTCCTTGCCCAAACTCAAAAAAGCCTATGAAAAAGGTACCAGGGGCATCTCATGGGGCCCCCTACTGACCCCGGGCTCTCCGGCAGTGCCCGAGTTTCCAAATGGTCAGTCCGCCCCTGGTTGGGAGAGGAGTCAGCAAGGCCTATGAAGAGAAGTACCCTATCCCCACTGTGAAGCGTGGAATGATGTCTATGCTGTTTTGGGAGTGTATAAGCTACAGTAATGCAGGGAATTTAGTCAAAATTGATGGCAAGATAAATGCAGCACATTATCAAAAATTATTGGAGGAAAATTTGCAGTCATTAATCTAAAAGCTGCACACGGGGTGCACTTGGCTTTTACAAAATAACAAAATTCTGAAACATGAGACTAAGTCAATCATTTAGGGTCTGCTGCAGAAAAAAGTTAAGGTTCTGGAGTGGCCATCAAAACCTCCTGACCTCAACATCATTAAGCTGTTTTGAGGAGACCTCAAACATGCAGTTCATATTAGACAACAAAACAACCTAAAACTTTACAAACCTAAAGGCTTTTATCACATGAGAAAATAAAGGGCCTCATTCACAACAGAAAACCATTACTAATGCTAAAGGGGGTAAAACACAATACTAAGAACTAAAGGTACAGTTGTGGCCAAAATTATTCAACCCCCAATGCTGTAAAGGGGTTTAGGGACTATAGTGTACATTTGGAATTGTATTCAGAATCAAATCCTACAAGGACGTTGTAACTACCCAAATGCAACTAAAATGACATCAATTGTTTATGTAATACAGTAGTAAATGGTTCTTATGTGGTTTCTTCATTGCCACAATTATTCAACCCCTTAAAGACTACCACTCTGAAGAACAGAGGTTCATACAGGTGCTTTCCATCAGGTATTGAAAACACCTGTGGATGTCACCGAGCAGCAATCAAGCATAATAAGCACCAATTAGGCAGCTTTAAAATGACTGTGATACTCAGCTCCTTCTAGACATTTACTGGTGTGGTTACAAACATGGTGAAGGCAAGAGAATGGTCCAGGAAGACAAGAGAAGAGGTGATTTCTCTTCACAGGAAGGGCAATGGCTATAAGAAGATTGCAAAGATGTTAAACATACCAAGAGACACCTTAGGAAGCATCATTCGCAAATTCAAGGCAAAGGGCACTGTTGAAACGCTACCTGGTCGTGGCAGAAAGAAGATGCTGACTTCGACTGCTGTGCGCTACCTGAAGCGTAGAGTGGAGAGAAGTCCCCGTGTGACTGCTGAGGAACTGAGAAAAGATTTGTCAGATGTGGGTACAGAAGTTTCAGCCCAGACAATAAGACGCACACTGCGTAATGAAGGCCTCCGTGCCAGAACTCCCAGGCGTACCCCCTTGCTGTCTCCAAAGAATAAGAAGAGTCGACTGCAGTATGCCAAAAGCCATGTGGACAAACCACAAAAGTTGTGGGATAGTGTTCTGTGGACTGATGAAACAAAATTAGAACTGTTTGGGCCCATGGATCAACGCTATGTTTGGAGGAGGAAGAACAAGGCCTATGATGAAAAGAACACCTTGCCTACTGTGAAGCATGGTGGAGGGTCAATCATGCTTTGGGGCTGTTTTGCTTCTGCAGGTACAGGGAAGCTTCAGCGTGTGCAAGGTACCATGAATTCTCTTCAGTACCAGGAGATATTGGATGGAAACGTGATGCAGTCCGTCACACACCTGAGGCTTGGGAGACGTTGGACCTTTCAACAGGACAATGATCCCAAGCATACCTCCAAGTCCACTAGAGCATGGTTGCAGAGGAAAGGCTGGAACATTTTGGAGTGGCCATCGCAGTCACCAGACTTAAATCCGATTGAGAACCTCTGGTGGGACTTAAAGAAAGCAGTTGCAGTGCGCAAGCCTAAGAATGTGACTGAACTGGAGGCCTTTGCCCATGAAGAATGGGCGAAGATACCCGTAGATCGCTGCAAGACACTTGTGTCAAGCTATGCTTCACGTTTAAAAGCTGTTATAACTGTAAAAGGATGCTGTACTAAGTACTAAGATTGAATGTCACTTGGGGGTTGAATAAAACTGATAATGCTGTGAGCACAGAAAAGACATTTGTGGTTATTTCATTATAACTGTTATGTTATATTTGTCTGACCTACAAGTGCCTCTTTAATGTAAATGTAAGCAAGATGACTGAATGATCAAAAGCAATGTCAAACTGGCCAAAACACTCAATTTCAGTGGGGGTTGAATAATTTTGGCCACAACTGTATGTAAACATTTTAACTTTTTTCAAGATTTGCTTCATATTCCCCAATATTCTCCATCCTGAGTGCAGAGAAAACACAGCATCTTGCTTCACAGCCGTTGAACTACTTTAAGTGCACACATAAAGGAAGCAAATGTTTGATAGCATTGTAACTTTAAAAGCTCACATTGTTTGTAAGTAAACAGCCAAATACCCTTTTGACTGGCCAGCATTTACACTCTTACTACCAGAGCCATTTTTATGTTTATTTTGCACACCTGTTAAAATAATAATTTGAAATCCAAAGGTTAATTAAACTCCCCAAACCATATGTATTTTAGGAATCGAAGATCCTGTGGAGTAAAAAGGTGGTAGTCCCAATTTTTGTTGTCACATAATGTTAGCTCAATGGTTTATCAAGCGCAAAATGTCAGGAAATACACTAAGGTTAATTTTAGTGGACACAAACGCAACATTGTATGCAATTTTTGGTAAAATATAAAAGACAAGAATATTCCAAGTAAATAGGTACCCAACATGTCAAGCCATGTCAAATTACACATGCCTATGAAACAGCAACAAACTCTGGTAGCAAAAAGTCTCCATAGGCAATTCTTTAAAAGCTCTTACAGGTCATAACTTTAGAATTAACCATGAATAATGGGCCCTAGAATTATTGCTCTCATGTGTACATACAGTCAGGTCCATAAATATTGGGACATCGACACAATTCTAACATTTTTGGCTCTATACACCACCACAATGGATTCGAAATGAAACTAACAAGATGTGCTTTAACTACAGACTGTCAGCTTTAATTTGAGGGTATTTACATCCAAATCAGGTGAACGGTGTAGGAATTACAACAGTTTGCATATGTGCCTCCCACTTGTTAAGGGACCAAAAGTAATGGGACACTTGGCTTCTCAGCTGTTCCATGGCCAGGTGTGTGTTATTCCCTCATTATCCCAATTACAATGAGCAGATAAAAGGTCCAGAGTTCATTTCAGGTGTGCTATTTGCATTTGGAATCTGTTGCTGTCAACTCTCAAGATGAGATCCAAAGAGCTGTCACTATCAGTGAAGCAAGCCATCATTAGGCTGAAAAAACAAAACAAACCCATCAGAGAGATAACAAAAACATTAGGCGTGGCCAAAACAACTGTTTGGAACATTCTTAAAAAGAAGGAACGCACCGGTGAGCTCAGCAACACCAAAAGACCCGGTAGACCACGGAAAACAACTGTGGTGGATGACCAAAGAATTCTTTCCCTGGTGAAGAAAACACCCTTCACAACAGTTGGCCAGATCAAGAACACTCTCCAGGAGGTAGGTGTATGTGTGTCAAAGTCAACAATCAAGAGAAGACTTCACCAGAGTAAATACAGAGGGTTCACCACAAGATGTAAACCATTGGTGAGCCTCAAAAACAGGAAGGCCAGATTAGAGTTTGCCAAACGACATCTAAAAAAGCCTTCACAGTTCTGGAACAACATCCTATGGACAGATGAGACAAAGATCAACTTGTACTAGAATGATGGGAAGAGAAGAGTATGGAGAAGGAAAGGAACTGCTCATGATCCTAAGCATACCACCTCATCAGTGAAGCATGGTGGTGGTAGTGTCATGGCGTGGGCATGTATGGCTGCCAATGGAACTGGTTCTGTTGTATTTATTGATGATGTGACTGCTGACAAAAGCAGCAGGATGAATTCTGAAGTGTTTCGGGCAATATTATCTGCTCATATTCAGCCAAATGCTTCAGAACTCATTGGACGCCGCTTCACAGTGCAGATGGACAATGACCCAAAGCATACTGCAAAAGCAACCAAAGAGTTTTTTAAGGGAAAGAAGTGGAATGTTATGCAACGGCCAAGTCAATCACCTGACCTGAATCCGATTGAGCATGCATTTCACTTGCTGAAGACAAAACTGAAGGGAAAATGCCCCAAGAACAAGCAGGAACTGAAGACAGTTGCAGTAGAGGCCTGGCAGAGCATCACCAGGGATGAAACCCAGCGTTTGGTGATGTCTATGCGTTCCAGACTTCAGGCTGTAATTGACTGCAAAGGATTTGCAACCAAGTATTAAAAAGTGAAAGTTTGATTTATGATTATTATTCTGTCCCATTACTTTTGGTCCCTTAGCAAGTGGGAGGCACATATGCAAACTGTTGTAATTCCTACACCGTTCACCTGATTTGGATGTAAATACCCTCAAATTAAAGCTGACAGTCTGCAGTTAAAGCACATCTTGGTTGTTTCATTTCAAATCCATTGTGGTGGTGTATAGAGCCAAAAATGTTAGAATTGTGTCAATGCCCCAATATTTATGGACCTGACTGTATATAGGATTGGAGGCGTTCAATGTTTTGGAGGGTTTTAAGTGTTGAAATGGGCCTTTCATTTTTTATACTTTTTTCAAGTGATATACAAAGCTGAAATCTTTGGTTGCTGGTCTTTTTCTCTTCTACTTGGCGACATTTGGCTACAGGATCACTTACATCTTCAAGCTGACAGTTGGCTTGTGGCTGTCAATGTCCAGTTAGGGAGGCCGAGAGGCAAGCTTGCCTGTGTAATCACAGGCAGACTATTAGAGTGTACAGGATGCTGTATGTCTCTAGGGCATCCAATACACTTATAATAATGCAGGGCATAACTGTGCTGGAAGATGGGGGGGGGGGGGGGGGTGGCAGCAACACTGATTACAAGAGATTCAGGCATACTGTGTGTCCCCTCAGCGTCCTGTAACTCTTACCAGTGATGCTGTATGCTCAGGCCAACAGATACAGTATCTGCTTCTGTGTTTGGCATGGCTAGATTAGAACAGGAACTACGTGGAACAGGGGGGGATCACCAGGAATTTTGCAGCAACATAAAAAATAAAAAACATTACAGGCTACATTTACAAAGAACTATATGAATACACCGTGTGTGTGTGTATATGTGTGTGTGTATATATATATATATATATATATATATATATACAGTCATGGCCGAAATTGTTGGCACCCTTGATATTTCTCCAGGAAATCATGTATTTCTCACGAAACGTATTGCATTAACACATGTTTTGCTATACACATGTTTATTCCCTTTGTGTGTATTGGGACAAAACAAAAAAAGGGAGGAAAGAAAGCAAATTCGACATAATGTCACACAAACCTCCAAAAATGGGCTGGACAAAAGTATTGGCACCCTTTCACAACTGCGGATAAATAAGAATGTTACAAGCATGTGATGCTCCTGTAAACTCACCTGGGGCAAGTAACAGGTGTGGGCAATATAGAAATCACACCTGAAAGCAGATAAAAAGGAGAGACGTTCACTTAACCTTTGCATTGTGTGTCTGTCTGTGCCACACTAAGCATGGACAACAGAAAGAGGAGACGAGAACTGTCTGAGGACCTGAGAACCAAAATTGTGGCAAAATATCAACAATCTCAAGGTTACAAGTCCATCTCCAGAGAACTAGATTTGCCTTTGTCCACAGTGCGCAACATTATCAAGAAGTTTGCAACCCATGGCACTGTAGCTAATCTCCCTGGTCGTGGACGGATGAGGAAAATTGATGAAAGATTGCAACGCAGAATAGTCCGGATGGTGGATAAGCAGCCCCAAACATGTTCCAAAGACATTCAAGCTGTCCTGCAGGCTCAGGGAGCATCAGTGTCAGCGCGAACTATCCGTCGACATTTAAATGAAATGAAACGCTATGGCAGGAGACCCAGGAGGACCCCACTGCTGACACAGAGACATAAAAAAGCAAGACTACAGTTTGCCAAAATGTACTTGAGTAAGCCAAAAGCCTTCTGGGAAAACGTCTTGTGGACAGATGAGACCAAGATAGAGCTTTTCGGTAAAGCACATCATTCTACTGTTTACCGAAAACGGAATGAGGCCTACAAAGAACAAAACACAGTACCTACGGTAAAATATGGTGGAGGTTCAATGATGTTTTGGGGTTGTTTTGCTGCCTCTGGCACTGGGTGCCTTGACTGTGTGCAAGGCATCATGAAATCTGAGGATTACCAAAGGATTTTGGGTCGCACTGTAGGGCCCAGTGTCAGAAAGCTGGGTTTGCGTCCAAGATCCTGGGTCTTCCAGCAGGACAATGACCCCAAACATACGTCAAAAAGCACTCAGAAATGGATGGCAAAGAAGCGCTGGAGAGTTCTGAAGTGGCCAGCAATGAGCCCAGATCTAAATCCCATTGAACACCTGTGGAGAGATCTTAAAATTGCTGTTGGGAAAAGGTGTCCTTCCAATAAGAGAGACCTGGAGCTGTTTGCAAAGGAAGAGTGGTCCAAAATTCCGGGTGAGAGGTGTCAGAAGCTTATTGATGGTTATAGGAAGCGACTGATTTCAGTTATGTTTTCCAAAGGGTGTGCAACCAAATATTAAGTTAAGGGTGCCAATACTTTTGTCCAGCCCATTTTTGGGGTTTTGTGTGACATTATGTCATATTTGCTTTTCTGCCTCTGTTTTATATTTGTTCCAATACATACAAAGGGAATAAACATGTGTATAGCAAAACATGTGTTAATGCAATACCTTTTTTGTGTGAAATACTTGATTTTCAGGAAAAATATCAAGGGTGCCAACAATTTCGGCCATGACTGTATATATATATAATATATTGCCATAAGTATTGGGACACCCCTCCAACTTATTGGATTCAGGTGTTCCAATTTCATGTATGGCCACAGGTGTATAAAATCAAGCACCATGGCATGCAGACTGCTTCTACTAAATATTCCACGGTCAACTGTTAGTGGTATTATAGCAAAGCAGAAGTAAATGAGAAAAACGGCAACTGAGCCACAAATTTGTAGGCCATGAAAAATAACAGAGCGGGGTCAGAGCATGCTGAAGTGCACAGTGTGCAGAAGTCGCCAACTGTCTGCAGAGTCAATAGCTAAAGACCTCCAAACATCGTATGGCCTTCAGATTAGCAGAACAACAGTGTGTAGAGAGCTTCATGGAATGGTTTTCCATGGCTGAGCAGCTGCATCCAAGCCTTACATCACCAAGTGCAGTGCAAAGCATCAGATGCAGTGGTGTAAAGCACACCGCCACTGGACTCTAGAGCAGTGGAGACGTGTTCTATGGAGTGATAAATCACGCTTCTCTGTCTGGGAATCTGATGGAAGTGTCTGGGTTTGGCAGTTGCCTGGAGAACGGTACTTGCCTGACTGCATTGTGCCAAGTGTAAAGTTTGGTCGGGAGGGGATTATGGTGTGAGATTGTTTTTCAGGAGTTGGGGTTGTCCCCTTAGTTCCAATGAAGGGAAATCTTAAGGTGTCTGCATACCAAGACATGCATGAGTCCTTACCCCAACCCAACAGAACACCTTTGGGATGAATTAGAGCGGAGACTGTGAGCCAGGCCTTCTCGTCCGACATCAGTGCCTGACCTCATAAATGCGCTTCTGGAAAAATGGTAAAACATTCCCATAGACACACTTCTAAACCTTGTGGACAGCTTTCCCAGAAGAGCTGAAGCTGTTATAGCTGCAAAGGATGGGCCAACTCAATATTGAACCCTACGGACTAAGACTGGAATGCTATTAAAGTTAATGTGCGTGTAAAGGCAGGTGTCCCAATACTTTTGGCAATATAGTATATATATATACACACATATATATATTGCACTCACTTTTCACGTAAGCTTGCAGATTACTGACTAGAAATGCTTTTGTTTTTCTCTGTCTTCCTCTGACAGTTTCTTAGCTCTGATGTATACATATATCAGACGTAATGTAGGCCTAGCAGGGATGTCACCTAATGTACCTAATGTAGGAGATCTATTTTCTAGCTGGCACATAGGACTATTCTTTCATTTCAATTGCCTTGAGGTCTGCAGCAGTAATATAATGGGGTCAGCTGCACATTAGCCCATAAGGTAAGAAAGGCCATGGCTTAGACACGATTCCTGGGAGAAAAGGTGCTTTGATAGTTTTCCAGCAATCATTGCACACATTTAGTCGGGTCTCAGATAGACAATATATTAAATATATATAGTACAACAACCCCTAAGAAATCTGATGAGAGTCTGTAGGGTAATGCATTTTTATTTATTATGCCCAGGGTGGCCCCTAGTTTTGGTCATGTTATCTGCTTTTTTGTTTGTTCATTTTAGGTCATTAGAGTAGGTAATCATCCTGCTTAGTATAGAGAGGCAGTGCTGTCTGGAGATGGAGCCAGCTTGTTTTTATTTAAGGGGGGTAGGCTTTTTTAAGAGGAGGAAGCACTCAGGAGTGCCTGTGATCCTTCCTGAGCTGGTTTTGGAGAGCAGTGCTGACATTCTTGGCAAGAACTGTCAAAAATGCTGCCAAGCACATCCGGATCACACACCTTCTGCAAAAGTATCAGATTTATAAGGGGGCAGAAGGGACAACTGCCCTGGGTTCCCTTGACAGTTACTAAAATCATATAAAATAATTTAAAAATACTAAAATAATATAAAACATATAATAAAAAAAATATTTTATTACATATATCTTAGGAATTAATATTTTGCCTGCCATCATCTGTAAATGTTTTTAGTCTTGACTGGTATAATGGGTCATTTTTAAAAAACGAAATTTGGCAGCTCAAGCGAACCACACATATAGCACCTACACTCTTAAGGAAGGTGTCCTATGACTGCCTGTGTATGTACATTTGACCTCAGAATGACGTTATGTCATGCATTTTTAAAATGTGTGACTGCCATTGAAAATTTTCACCAACTCTCTGTATGAGGGCCTCCCAAACCTGAAGTGCCCCGGGCCCCCTCAAGGTCTAAATCTGGCCCTAGCTACAAAACTATGCTGTTCTGGCTGCTGGATTTCCAATGCATCAGGAGGAAAGTCATCCAGAATGCAAAGGAAAAGAGTCCCTAGAGAATCTCTGACTCCAGTCACAAGTGTTCAGTGGAGTCGCTGAGCGTGGTCTTGTACAGAAGGAAGCTGGACTTCTTCAAGTTGGTTAACCTGGACAGCATGTCCCCAACACTGAGGTGGTAATTCTGGAGGTCCAGAGGCTTTGCAGGATTCTGGACTACTCTACACCGTGTTCCAAATTATTATGAAAATTATATTTTTCTCATTTACCTAAATAATTGATGTAAATAACAGTCAGCATAATTCTCATGTTATCAACTATTAAGAGTACAATTCAAATTTTATTGAACAAGCCTCCTAATGATAACAGTATTTTTTTTTAAACATAAAAAACTTACAATGCACTGTTCCAAATTATTACGCACAGTAAGTTTCAAAACACTTTATAGGTTGTAAAGAACTGAAAATTGTCATTTGTTGTGTTTGCAGCATATTTACTGAAATCAAAAGCTATTTCAATCAAACTTTTAACAACGTTTTAACTTTTTAAACATTTTAACAGGTCACGTTACATTTTAACATAGGACCTAATATTTGATAGCAGCTTTGCACGTCTTGCATCCATTGAACTTGTGAATTTTTGGACAGTTTCTGCTTGAATTTGTTTGCAAGATGTCCGAATAGCCTCCCAGAGCTGCTGTTTGGATGTAAACTGCCTCCCACCCTCATAGATCTTTTGTTGAGGATGCTCCAAAGGTTCTCAATAGGATTGAGGTCAGGGGAGGATGGAGGCCACACCATGACTTTCTCTCCTTTTATCCCCATAACAGCCATTGATGCAGAGGTATTATTTGCAGCATGAGATGGTGCATTGTCATGCATGAAGATGATTTTATTACGGAAAGCATAGTTCTTCCCCCTGTACCAGGGAAGAAAGTGGTCAGTCATAAACTCCACATACTTTGCAGAGGTCATCTTTACACCTTTGGGGCCCCTAAAGGGGCTGACCAGCTCTGTTCCCATGATTCCGGCCTAAAACATGACTCCACCACCGGCTTTCTGACGTCGCAGCCTTGTTGGAACAGGGTGGCCGTCCACCAACCATCCACTACTCTATCCATCTGGACCATCCAGGGTTGCATGGCACTCATCAGTGAACAGCACTGTTTGAAAATTAGTCTTCATGTATTTTTCTGCCCAATGCAGCCATTTCTGCTTGTGAGCATTGGTTATTGGTGGCCGAATAGAAGGTTTATGCACAGTTGCAAGACTCTGGAGGACCAGCAGCTTCAAATATCTGTTTGCTGCTATGTAATGTTATTTTAGCAACTGCTCTCTTGATCCGATGCATGGATCTGGCAGAAATCTTCCTCAATGTGCCTTAATCTGCACAAACCCATCTGTGCTCTGAATCAGCCACAAATCTCTTAATAGTGCGATGATCACGCTTACGTTTTTCGTGAAATATCTAATTTTTTCATACCTCGTCCAAGGCATTGAACTATTTCACTCTTTTCGGCAGCAGAGAGATCCTTTTTTTCCCCATATTGCTTGAAAATGGTGCTCTGCTTAATAATAATAATAATAACACCGTCCTTTAGTAGTTTTTCCTTAAATTGGGCTCACCGGCCAATCTAATTATCACAGGTGTCCGAGATTGTTTTCAGTGATCAAAAGAGCCCTGACACACAATGCCATCCATGAGTTAAACTGAAAAACAAAATATTTAATCTTTGTGACACTTAAATAGAATTTGCATAATAATTTGGAACACTGTGTATTAGCTGCATGTACTTACAGAAAGCCCCTATATTGTCTGGGTCCTCCTGCTTGTACTTTGCATTTGATAACTGATAGTTTGTGCCAATTTGTGCAGCTTTGTAAATTTTGTATACAGTCTTGCGGCAAGTTTTGACCTGTTATTAATAGAAACCTTTCATGAGAGCAATGGGTGACCATTTTCTGAAAATGCTAGTTATCCAGATGTTGTTTTTATCTACTGGCTTAAAAAAAATTCTGAGTCACTGTATATGCATATTTGTTCCCAGCCATTGACTCAAATTAACAAAGCAAGAGAGTCCGCAACACATCCAGACAGCTAGCCTTTCTAAAAAGAGAGATCCCTAATGGTGGCTTCCATGGTTCACTCATGAAAGGGTTTCTTTTAATGATTAAGTTCACCTCTTGCATAAATGGTCATTGGCCATTTATGCAGACAAAGAGACCCAGTAGTTTAAAATATACTATTTAAATACACCATATTTAGTATTTGTAAAATTATTGGTAATACAAATGTCATACCTGTAGGCCTATGCAAAAGCTGAACCTAGCCATTAATACTAAAAAAGTTAAGTTTGTATGCTTATGAAAGCCTCTTTTTTGTGTGTTGCCTCTTTGCTGTTGATCACTGTCATTGGTCAACAGTCATCTAGCAAATATGCAGTAAACAATCTACCTCTTTGCTTTTCATCATTTAAATGATGATACAGTTATAAATTACTGTATAGTTATTTCTTTTACTTTGAAGTAGAACTGAAAAAATAAATAATCCATAAATACGCCAGCATAATACACAAACATTTTCTAAACTGAATTATTTTCTATGATTTTTATTGGATTTTAGTACAAAGAGAATAAACATTCAAGGAATAAGCGTTCATTGTGCTCTTTGTCCACATAGCTGTACAACATGGGTCATATACAAAATATTCAAGAAAAACATGAGTGTGGAGTATGGCAGTATACATTCCAATTGCTCAAACAGAGACATGCAGACAAGTTCCCTAAAGTAATCATCTTGAAATGTCCAGGCTATCATAAAACTGGTATAATTGTAAGAAATACACATGGAGCCAAAGAAAACAAAAGGAAATTTAAGAGATGAGGGAAGAAAACTATTGAAACTTTAGGAACAATCCCTTATGAAGATAGTCAAGGATCCCAGACACTTTCAAATTTGGCATGTTTATCCTAAAGCGGCTCTTTTTCACCTTTGCTGCGGCTCCGGAGTGCCCACCTGGTGACAGGCAATAGGGTTGCCGTAGCTCAGTGGTCGGCAAGCCGCGGCTATTTACACACATTAATGCGGCTCTTCTGTGTGCCGGGCGCCCGCTCCCCTCCCTCCTCTCGGGCGGCCGCCCCAAAAGTCAGGACTCTGCAGCTAGCCCAGCAATGGTCAAACTATGGCCCGGCGGACCTTTTAATCCGGCCCGCGGAGCGTAGCAAACATTGGCTGTCAGGATGTAGGCAGGGCAGCATGACGAACTCCTCTCCTCTTACAGTCTGCCCTGAAGACCGGAACGGCGCGGGAACACGGCGAGAGGAACGCGCGGAGCAAAGGTAAGTGAATTACTATAGGGGGGATGAATTACTATATGGGGGATGAATTACTATATGTGGGATGAATTACTATGGGGGATGAATTACTATGGGGGATGAATTACTGTATGGGGGATGAATTACTATGGGGGATGAATTACTATGGGGGATGAATTACTATATGGGGGATGAATTACTATGGGGGATGAATTACTATAGGGGGGATGAATTACTATAGGGGGGATGAATTACTATATGGGGGATGAATTACTATATGGGGGATGAATTACTATGGGGGATGAATTACTATATGGGGGATGAATTACTATATGGGGGATGAATTACTATGGGGGATGAATTACTATGGGGAATGAATTACTATATGGGGGATGAATTACTATATGGGGGATGAATTACTATAGGGGGGATGAATTACTATATGGGGGATGAATTACTATGGGGGATGAATTACTATATGGGGAATGAATTACTATGGGGGATGAATTACTATGGGGGATGAATTACTATATGGGGGATAAATTACTATGGGGGATGAATTACTATGGGGGATGAATTACTATATGGGGGATGAATTACTATATGGGGGATGAATTACTATGGGGGATGAATTACTATGTGGGGGATGAATTACTATGGGGATGAATTACTATATGGGGGATGAATTACTATGGGGGATGAATTACTATATGGGGGATGAATTACTATAGGGGGGATGAATTACTATATGGGGGATGAATTACTATGGGGGATGAATTACTATATGGGGAATGAATTACTATGGGGGATGAATTACTATGGGGGATGAATTACTATATGGGGATGAATTACTATGGGGGATGAATTACTATGGGGGATGAATTACTATATGGGGGATGAATTACTATGGGGGATGAATTACTATATGGGGGATGAATTACTATATGGGGGATGAATTACTATATGGGGGATGAATTACTATATGGGGGATGAATTGCTATGGGGGATGAATTACTATATGGGGGATGAATTACTATATGGGGGATGAATTACTATATGGGGGATGAATTACTATGGGGGATGAATTACTATGGGGGATGAATTACTATATGGGGGATGAATTACTATGGGGGATGAATTACTATATGGGGGATGAATTACTATATGGGGGATGAATTACTATGGGGGATGAATTACTATATGGGGAATGAATTACTATATGGGGGATGAATTACTATGGGGGATGAATTACTATATGGGGGATGAATTACTATGGGGGATGAATTACTATGGGGGATGAATTACTATATGGGGGATGAATTACTATATGGGGGATGAATTACTATGTGGGGGATGAATTACTATGGGGATGAATTACTATGGGGGATGAATTACTATGGGGGATGAATTACTATATGGGGGATGAATTACTATGGGGGATGAATTACTATAGGGGGGATGAATTACTATATGGGGGATGAATTACTATATGGGGGATGAATTACTATATGGGGGATGAATTACTATGGAGGATGAATTACTATATGGGGGATGAATTACTATATGGGGGATGAATTACTATGGGGGATGAATTACTATGGGGAATGAATTACTATATGGGGGATGAATTACTATAGGGGGGATGAATTACTATATGGGGGATGAATTACTATGGGGGATGAATTACTATATGGGGAATGAATTACTATGGGGGATGAATTACTATGGGGGATGAATTACTATATGGGGGATAAATTACTATGGGGGATGAATTACTATGGGGGATGAATTACTATATGGGGGATGAATTACTATATGGGGGATGAATTACTATGGGGGATGAATTACTATGTGGGGGATGAATTACTATGGGGATGAATTACTATATGGGGGATGAATTACTATGGGGGATGAATTACTATATGGGGGATGAATTACTATATGGGGGATGAATTACTATGGGGGATGAATTACTATATGGGGAATGAATTACTATGGGGGATGAATTACTATGGGGGATGAATTACTATATGGGGATGAATTACTATGGGGGATGAATTACTATGGGGGATGAATTACTATATGGGGGATGAATTACTATGGGGGATGAATTACTATATGGGGGATGAATTACTATATGGGGGATGAATTACTATATGGGGGATGAATTACTATGGGGGATGAATTACTATATGGGGGATGAATTGCTATGGGGGATGAATTACTATATGGGGGATGAATTACTATATGGGGGATGAATTACTATATGGGGGATGAATTACTATGGGGGATGAATTACTATATGGGGGATGAATTACTATGGGGGATGAATTACTATATGGGGGATGAATTACTATATGGGGGATGAATTACTATATGGGGGATGAATTACTATGGGGGATGAATTACTATATGGGGAATGAATTACTATGGGGGATGAATTACTATGGGGGATGAATTACTATATGGGGGATGAATTACTATGGGGGATGAATTACTATGGGGGATGAATTACTATATGGGGGATGAATTACTATATGGGGGATGAATTACTATGGGGGATGAATTACTATGTGGGGGATGAATTACTATGGGGATGAATTACTATATGGGGGATGAATTACTATGGGGGATGAATTACTATAGGGGGATGAATTACTATAGGGGGGATGAATTACTATATGGGGGATGAATTACTATGGGGGATGAATTACTATATGGGGAATGAATTACTATGGGGGATGAATTACTATATGGGGGATGAATTACTATGGGGGATGAATTACTATGGGGGATGAATTACTATATGGGGGATGAATTACTATGGGGGATGAATTACTATATGGGGGATGTATTTTCAGTTTTAAAAATGTGGCTCTCAAAATAAATTTCAATCGTGGTTTTGGTGAGATTTGGCTCAGTTGAAAAAAAAGGTTTCCCACCACTGACCTAAGGCTATGATTGTGATTATGAGGATACACTGTGGCCCTGATTAACCCTTTGCTTACTGGGCCCTTAAACCCCCTTCATGACCAGAGCGCTTTTTGCAATATATGCAGTGTCGGATTTGTTTTAAATGTTGCAATGGTTTTGCGGCTCCCAGTCTTTTTTTCCCTCTCGGAAACGGGTCCAAGTGGCTCTTTATGTCTTAAAGGTTGCAGACCCCTGTCCTAAAGGATGCTAATCAAATTTCTGTGGAGCATGATCCAGGTAAGTTTACATTTCATTATAGCTAGATCAATCATATGGGTCTTCCAAGCAGTAGCTATATATTTTCGCTGCCAAAAACATATAAAATATATGAGTCTGCTTATGTTTGGGAATGTTGTCAAAAGGTTTGCTTAGGAGAGCTACTTGAGCTTTTTTGGGAATTTTGATCTCCGTTACCAGATAAGTTAAAGTGTGCACTTTCACCCAAAATCGTCTAACCCATATTGATATCTAATGATCACACAGACCTTTAGGCACCTTTTCACATTGATGGTCCGATTGGGTCCGCCTGACAGTTTTTCAGGCAGACCCGATCAGACCATCCATAGCTCAATATGGAATGGCAGGTGTTAGCAGACACCAAATGTACAATTATTAGTACATTAAATCAATGAGTGCCTACTCATAAAAGCCATAGGCTAAAACAGCGATACGATCACAACCCAAATGACAGGGTGGTCCTATTAGAGATGGAGATCACATGATCCTTACATCACTCTGACTTGCCAGCTGATACATTTCAAGGGTAGACTCCCCTTCCTCAGAGCATTTTAAGGGAACACCCCCCCCCTTCCTCCAGAGCAAAGCTATTTTGTGTGTCAAATTGCCTCTTAAATAAAGATTCTCACCAAATGCTCCTCCTACAAAATGGGAGGGACCAGTGCATTGAACAGCCAAAATCAAACACCAGAACTCAAAAGTACACAGCTTATCATACCAATGATAAAATGTTATCTAAATAAAAGTGGAACTAGAGATAGGAATATAAACAAAAAACCCTTTGCACAGCACTTTGTTGAAGCACCTTTGGCAGAAATTACAGCCTCAAGTCTGTTTGGATATGACAAGACTAGTTTTGCATACCTGGATTGGGGTTTTTTCTGCTATTCTTCCTTGCAAATCATCTCAAGCTCAGTCAGGTTGGAAGGGACCTTCAGTGGACAGCCATTTCAATAGAGTTAATGTCAGGGCTCTGGCTGGGTCACTCTATGACATTCATAGTTGTCCCTAAGCCACTCCTGTGTTGTCTTGGATTTGTGCTTAGGATCATTGTCTTGTTGGAAGGTGAACCTTCGGCCCAGTCTGAGGTCTAGAGCGTTGTGGAACAGGTTTTCATTTAGGATATCTCTGTACATTACTCCATTCATCTTTCTCTCAATCATTTTTCTTTTATTATTATGTTTTTATTATTTACATTAAACACGTTCAATACAACACTAATACAAAACCATCTATACCCAAAACACAAAGAATTCCATTAACCCTACCCCTCCCTGACCCCCCTCTCCCCAAAAACTCTCCTGTTTCCATTCTTTTCCTAATTCACCAATGCTCCATTTTTGTGTCTTCCTATTTCTCTTAACCACCTATTATAATCTCTTATCAACTTATTCTTCCCTCTTCTCATACTTTTCTTACTTCATCAGTGTAGCGTATCTCTGTGTGGTTCTAAATTCATCCCATCTTTCCTAATTTTTTTCAAATTTACCCATCCTCTTCATTATAGTATAATTTTTACTATATATATATATATATATATATATATATATATCCCACCCTCTTTATCCAATCTTTTACTCTAGGGATTTCTTGGGTCTGCCAGAATTAGGAATCAGCCCTTTTGCCTCATTAATTAAGCGAGGAACTATACTGTTTTTGTATTGTTTCACTGTAAGGTCAGTACTGTGAAATTAATTTTATCTTTACATAGGACCTCATATTTTACCCTTTGTTTTTTATTTGCCCATATATACCTCACTATCATTCCTTTTAAGACCCTGAAGTACACTTGCGGTAGATATATCGGGAGGATTTGGAATTTATATATAATTTTAGGCAATATTACCATTTTCACCATGTTTATTCACGCAATCCAAGAGTGTTCTTTTTGAGACTTTCCTCAAGTTCGTCTTTTATCTCATTTATTAATGGGATATAATTTGCCTGGTATATATTCTTCAATGACGGGGTTAACTTAACTCCTAAGTAGTTTAATTCTTTGTCTCTCCACGTAAGGGGAAATTTTCCGTGTAGTGCCTGTCTTTTTACTTCTGGTATATTAATATTTCACATCTCTGACTTCTTCTGAAATTTGATAACTCACCATAATACATTAATATCCTCATTAAATTTGGTAATGTCAATCTAGGGTTTAGGACCTAAAATAATATATCATTTGCGTACGCCGCTAATTTACTTTCCACATCTCCGATCTGAATTCTTTTTATGTCTATACTATTTTGTATAGTCACTAACAGGCTCCAAAGATAGTACAAACAAAAGGGGGGAGAGTGGACATCTCTGACTTGTTCCATTGCACATTACAAAAGGTTGCGAAAGTAAGCCATTAATCTTCACCGCTGCTGAGGGATAACTATATAGGTTTTTTATCCACTTAATCATTTTAGATCCTAATCCTATTGTCTCTAAAGTACTTATCATAAATCCCCAGTCTACCCTATCAGACACTTTTTCTGTGTCTATCTACAGGAATAGCACAGGGGCTCTCTCACTCCTACTCTTTTGCAGGAGAAACAATGATCTCAGACCATTATCTCTTCCTTCTATCCCTGGTATAAATTCCACCTGGTCTGAATGTATCCATTCTGGCATAAGCTCTTTCATGCTAGTAGCAATAACCTTCGCATATAGTTTCGTATCGATATTTAGCAATGATATTGGTCTATAGCTGGCACATTGAGATGGATCTTTACCTCATTTCCATCCCTTCTCCTAATGCGTTCATAAACAGGCACATTTTAGGCACTCGTTCTTTAAATTTCCTATAGTATATTACTGTATATCCACCTGGTCCCTTACTTTTTCCTGCTACTGTACTTTTTAATGCTATTTGTATTTTTTCTTGTGATATCAGTCTTTCAAGTAATGACAATCTTTCTTCTTTTAATCTAGGTAATCCTGCTGCTTTTAAATATGTCGCGCACATATTTAAAATACAACCACATACAACAAGCTATAATATTTTTGAATTACACTAGAAATAATTTTTGTTGGGTATACCATCTCTCCTATTTTATTTCCTATCTTCTCTATATAATTTACTGATTTCTTTTTCCTTAGTATCCTTGCCAGATGTTTTCCTGGTCTATTCCCCCATTGATATCTTTCTTTTGCTACCCTGTTGAAGACCTTTTTTGCTTCCTGTTCCATTAACTCACTTAGTTCTGCCCTTTTTAATGTTATCTTATGTTGTACCTCTATTTCTGTTGTTTTTTTTTTTGTTTTTTTTTAATATTTATTAATTTTCAAAATAATAGGAAAGATAAAATCCACAGTACAAATTCTTTACATAAAAAATATACAATCATTTCCCATATTTTCCTTATTTCTCCCATCCCCCGCCTAACAAAATCCCCCTTCCCCCTCCTCCCCCCCATCCTGCACATCTCTTCACCTTCCACTCTTAGGCAAGAGAAAAAGAGACTTGAAAAATGTTCTTATTACTAAAGGGACTGAAAAAAAGCAAACTCCTTTATCTATTCAGATCCGATCTGAACTCTTCCCATTTTTTCCATTTCATGTAATATGTCTCCATCCTATCTTCCTGTATATAAAATAATTTCTCCATTCTACCAATCTGGTCCACTCTTTCTATCTAGTCCTCTTCTTTTGGAGCTTCTACTTTACACCAAAACTTTGGTATCAGACTTTTGGCTGCATTTAAAAAGTACCATACACCCGTTTCTTTATATTTATTTACTGTTAATTCTGTAATATGTAAAAGGCATCCTCCAGGGTCCAAACCAATATCCATTTCCGTAATCATTCTAATCTGATGCACTACATTTCTCCAAAATACTTGTATTTTTGAACATTTCCACCATACAGTTGCAAGAAAAAGTATGTGAACCCCCTGGGATTACGTGGCGTTTTGCATGAATTGGGCATAAAATGTGCTCTGAACGTCATCTAAGTCACAACAATAGAAGAACACAGTCTGCTGAACATAATACTACACAAACATGTTGCCATGGTTTAATTGCACATATCATGTAAACATTCACAGTGCAGGGAGGAAAAAGTATGTGAGGACCTAGCTTAATGACTTCTCCCAGAGCTAATTGGAGCCAGGAGTGAGCCAACCTTGACTCCAATCAGTGTGATGATATTGGATGTGTTTCTGACAGCTGTCCTGCCCTTAAACAACACACACCTGTTTTGGGTTTACTGGTTTCAAGAAGCACTGTCTGATGTGAACCATGCCTCGCAGAAAAGAGCTCTCAGAAGACCTACGATCAAGAATTGTTGACTTGCATGAAGCTGGAAAGGGTTACAAAAGTATCTCCAAAAGCCTTGATGTTCATGTGTCCACGGTAAGACAGACTGTCTACAAATGGAGAAAGTTTAGCACTGTTGCTACTCTCCCTAGGTGTGGTCGTCCTGTAAAAATGACTGCAAGAGCACAGTGCAGAATGCTGCATGAGGTAAAGAAGAATCCCAGAGTGTCAGCTAAGGACCTACAGAAATCTCTGGCACATGCTAACATTTTTGTTGACACATCTACAATAAGGAAAACATTAAACAAGAATGGAGTACATAGGAGGACACCACGGAGGAAGCCATTGCTGTCCAAAAAGAATATTGCAGCACGTTTGAAGGTTGCAAAAGAGCACCTGGATGTTCCACAGCACTACTGGCAAAATATACTGTGGACAGATGAAACCAAGACTGAGTTGTTTGGGAAGAACACACAACACTATGTGTGGAGAAAAAAAGGCACAGCACACAAACATCAAAACCTCATCCCCACTGTAAAACATGTCGGAGGGAGCATCATGGTTTGGGGCTGCTTTGCTGCCTCAGGGCCTAAACGGATTGTTGTCATTGCTGGGAAAATGAATTCCAGAGTTTATCAAGACATTTTGCAGGAAAACATACGACCATCTGTCTGCCAACTGAAGCTCCGCAGAGGATGGGTGATGCAACAGGACAATGACCCAAAGCATACAAGTAATTCAACAAAACAATGGCTGCAACAGCACAGAATACGCCTTCTGGAGTGGCCCAGTTAGAGTCCTGACCTCAACCCGATTGAAATGCTGTGGCATGACCTTAAGAGAGCGATTCACACCAGACATCCCAAGAATATTGCTACACTGAAACAGTTTTGTGAAGAAGAGTGGTCCAAAATTACTCCAGATCGTTGTGCAGGTCTGATCTGCAACTACAGGAAACGTTTGGTTGAGGTTATTGCTGCCAAAGGAGGGTCAACCAGCTATTAAGTCCAAAGGTTCACATACTTTTTCCTCCCTGCACTGTGAATGTTTACATGTTATGTGCAATTAAACCATGGCAACATCTAATGTTTGTGTAGTATTATGTTCAGCAGGCTGTGTTCTTCTATTGTTGTGACTTAGATGACGTTCAGAGCACATTTTATGCCCCATTCATGCAAAACTCCACGTAATCCCAAGGGGTTCACATACTTTTTCTTGCAACTGTAGGTGATTTCAGCCCACTCATCTTGTGCCCTATACTCGGTGTAATATACCCTCTTATCAAACATTTATAATTAATTTCTACCTTGCATGTACTTACATTCTCATGAATCAATCTAAATATTTTTTCCTGTTTAGCCTCCTCTATCACCACCCCCAAATCTCTTTCCCATTTTTCTATATACATTAGGTTTTTTTTTCCTATATCTAACTCAGTGAGGATTTTATATATTTTAGCCATACCGTGTTTCTAATCTCCCCGTGATTCCAGCAACCTCTCAAACAAGTTCCAATCTTTTCTAGATCTCAAGGGTTTAGGCAAATTCCCAACAAAACATTTTAATTGATTATACCTCCAAACATCTATCTTAGTGAAAATCTTTCTCTCTTCCTTTTCCAAATCTTTAAGTGATCTCAATTCTACTCCTTTCATTATATCTCTCAACTGGGCTTCCTCCTTTTTGATCCATTTTCCTGAAATTTCCTCCCTACCTGGCGGGAAAAGCCCTGAGTTCCTTAATGGCATCAGAAATGAGTTAAAATCCCACTTTATCTGTTTGTGCATTTTATCCCACACTCTTAAAACATTTAAAGTATACACACTCGTGCTCTCTTTTAAACCTCTATGCTGTGTTGGAACCCATATACTCCTACTTAATTTATTACCACTAAGTGAATTTTCTGTAGTGACCCAACTTTTCCCTTTTGAATTATCACTGTTCAACTGGTAAAAAGTTTTGGGCATAAAATTAGCTAATCTTACATAATTTTGGGGTGCTGAAAATGAAAATGACCCTAAAAAATGTTGATTGGCTCTAGTTTCCATGATATATTCACCCATCTAATGACGTAAGCCATTCAAAATTATGATGCAACTTCAGCTGTATATTGCGCAATTGATACTGGTGACCAATAGAAAATTGCATGTATACTGAGATGATGCAATATTAGCCTTTAATTGCATCACTTCACTGCATAAAAGCTGCAGTATCTGTAGCTGATTGTAGTTCGACAGCGTCTTTACATTTCGTTTTATACTTATATAGGCTACTCAGTAATGCCTCAAACTTGTGTGAATAAAGCAGATAATTTCTGCTATATCTGCGGTGAAATAACTTTTATCTCACAAAAAAGGAGGATAACAGGAATGATTAAGAAAGCCTACAACTTGTATTTTGGCTGCAAGATAGGAGACCAGGACAAGAGCTGGGCACCACATATATGCTGCAATTCTTGTGGGACGGCACTGGAGCAATGGTTGAATGGAAAAAAGGCATCTATGCCTTTCGCTGTGCCAATGATTTGGAGAGAGCCAACAGATCATGTTAGTAATTGTTACTTTTGTATGGTGCCTCCAATTGTAAAAGGGCTAAATAAGAAGAAAAAGTTATTTGTGCACTATCCAAATATTCCATCGGCAATACGTCCAGTTCCTCATGGAGAGGGGCTACCAATTCCTAAAGCACCAGAATCCTTCGTGGTTGAGTCAAGTGAGGAAGAACCTGAAGCGTGTAGTCACGTGCAGTTGTAAGAGATAGCCCTTTCCTCGAATACAAGAGAAAAGCCAAGAGAAGCAAAACCGACACAAACTGAAGACAAAACTAGTGAGCATCCTAAGTATTAAAATGATTCAACTTAGCTTATAGCTATAATTTTTCTTGGTAATCCTATGCAATATATTATGCCATTTAGGCTTTGTTATGTAGTCAATATCACTTGCTTTATATTTGTGGAAAGACATCTATCTATATAATTATTGTGCATTATGTAGTCATTACGCCTATAGTAGAAAACTTTCCGTTTACAGAAAAACTAGAGCCAATTGACAAATTTCATTGTTATATTTGAACTCAGAATGTGAAATTCATTAAGAAATGGATCCTTTTGTTTCCAAAACTGGCAAAAAATAAAAATTTGTTGAACAGTGTTATGTGTCCAATCAAATATTCTAGCCAAAATTACTGCTTTATAATATCTATTAAAATCTGGCACTCCCAGTCCACCTTTTTCTTTTTTTCTACTCATCACTTCATAAGATACTCTAGGTTTTTTATTTCTCCAAATATATCTTGTTATCATCTTTTTAATCATCTTAAAATATACCTCTGGAAGCTTAATAGGGACCATTTGGAATTTATATAGGATTTTGGGGACAATTACCGGTTTTATCAAATTTATACGTCCTATCCAGGAATTATTTCCTCCTCCTAATCTCTTTAATTCTTCTCTAATTTCATTTAATATTTCTAAATAATCTATAAAAGAAGGGAGGGGTGGGATGGGGAATGGATTGGAGGGAGGAGGGGTGGGGGAGTGGGGTTGATAGCCTGCGTAAAGGAGTAATAAGGAGGAGTAATAAGGGCAGAGAGAGGGGAGGAGAGGAGAAGATAGAGAGAGAGGAAAAGATATAGAGAAAATGGAAGATTTAAGGTTTATAACTTAAAATGTAAACGGGTTGAATTGTCCAGGGAAAAGGTTTAAATTATTTAAGGAATTACAACATAGAACAGCCTCAGTGGTTTTCCTGCAGGAAACGTATTTCAAATTGAAGACAAATGTTAAGTTGAACTCCAGATATTACCCATCATGGTATTATGCAGATTCCCCAATTAAGAGAGCAAAGGGAGTAGCTATAGGATTTGCAAAGAATATAAGGTTTGAGCTGGAGGATAGAAAGACTGATCCGGATGGGAGGTTTTTATTCATGAAACTACAAGGTAAACTACAAGATATTGAATGTACAGTAACTTCCACTGCACAAAGGGAGGGGAGTAAGTCCCTAAGATTACTGAGAAAAGTGATATGGGAATATCAATTGGTAGACAGTTGGAGAATCATGCACATGAAAGATAGAGACTGTTCCTTCTTTTCAAAGGTTCATGAGATGTATTCTAGGTTGGACTATGTACTGATAGATCACCGATTAATAGAGTCTCTGGTTAAAGTAACAATAGAGGTAAGGTCACTTTCAGATCATGCCCCTGTTGTAATGAAAGTGGGATGGGGAAAGAAGCCTCCAGGAGGGTCGGTATGGAGGTTGAACGAGGCACTTTTAATGGATCAAGAGACTGGGAGGAAGATTAAAGAGGAGATTAGGAGATATTTTGAGGAAAATGAAACGGGAGATGTGTCGCTGGCTACAGTTTGGGAGGCCCATAAGGTGTATATATAAGAGGAATCCTTATCGCAATTGGGGCAAGGAAAAAAAGAGAAAGGAGAGAGAAAATTAGTGGGCTCCTAAAGGAATTAGCTGAGTTTGAACAGTTGCATAAAAAGAATATAACACAAGAGATAATGCAGAAAGTTAAAAAAAAGAAAGAAGAATTAGAGAATATGATGGAAGAGGAGAAGAGGAGAGTCTTTAATAAAGTATTATGTGAAAGGTATAGATGGGGGGATAAACCAGGAAAGTTTTTAATGAGAGCTCTGAAGAAAAAGAATAGGAATTATATAGATAAAATAAAAAACCCCAAGGGAGAACTGGTTCACTCAACTAGAGATATTGCGAAGGTATTTAAGGATTACTATAGTAAACTTTATGATATTGCCCCCCAAGACTTAATAGATAAGGATGGAACAGCAACTATTGAAAAAAGAAAGATATATATAAAAAATGCAGGTCTACCGAAATTAAATGAAGAACTATTGAACTCCCTAGATTCTGAAATTACATATGAAGAAATAAAGACAGCATTAAAAAGCTCCATGACGGGTAAAAGCCCAGGGCCTGACGGATACACTGTTAGATATTATAAAAAATACAGTGAATTGTTAATACCTAAATTGAAGTCCTATTTCAACACTTTGGGGGGAGAGATGGATATGAGGTGAGAATCCCTGCAGGCTCAGGTGGTTCTTATTCACAAAGAAGGAAAAGATCCTGCCCAATGTTCAAGCTATAGACCAGTATCATTATTGAATACAGATACGAAGATATATACAAAGATCTTAGCGAATAGGCTGAAAGAGTTAATGCCCGAATGGATACATGAAGATCAGGTGGGTTTTGTTCAAGGGAGAGAGGGTAGAGACAATGGGTTGAGATCCTTGTTGCTTATTCAGCAAAGTAGAAAGGGAAGGACTCCAGTGGTGGTTCTTTCAGTGGATGCAGAGAAGGCATTTGATAGAGTTAATTGGGAATTCATGATGGATGCATTGGAGGACAAAGAACCAGCAAACACAAATGCTCCTGCGCTTGGGGATGGACTCGATGCAGGCTACAACCACATTAAGAATGTCCTGGAACATGCACACCTTGCTGCCCTCAAATGGACCGGGGGAATCCAAATATACTGAATGGGGAAAGAACAAAGAGAGGGCGCACAGGCCTAGTGCATTACCATAAAAAATGTTTAATAAAAAATAAAGTAGGTGTTGTACTCACAAACGACAATATAGTCAAGGCACATCATAAAAGAACAGCTGGATCAACACCGCGCTGAGTAACAGTCCGCAATAGGGAGTTTAGACATCCAAAAGCCTGACGCGTTTCGAGGACTTGCCTCTTCCTCAGAGCCGGATACATTGGAGGCCCTGGGAGTGGGGGCTAGAATGAGAGCATGGATAGGAAAGTTGTACAAGAGTCCCTCCGCAGTGGTTATGGTAAATGGAGAGATGTCAGAGTCATTTGGGATGACAAATGGAACAAGACAGGGTTGCCCGTTGTCTCCATTGTTGTACGTTTTGTCCTTGGAACCATTGTTGTCAACAATAAGGAAAAACCCAGACATAAAGTGAATATGTATAGGAAATATAGAGCATAAGGTTGCCGCTTTTGCAGATGATTTATTGTTCTATGTTGGAAATCCTAGGACAACACTCCCTAATTTAATGAAGGCATTGAAGGAATATGGAGAGATGTCAAACTTAAAAATTAACCCGGCTAAAACAGAGATATTAAACATAAATCTTCCAAATAAGGAAAAAAAGGGGATACAAGGGGAATTTCCCTTTGTGTGGAAAGAGAGAGAATTAAATTATTTGGGGGTAAAACTCACTTCGGCATATAAAAACCTTTATATTACCTCTATTTCTGTTGTTCTTTTATGTAATTGTTCTAATTCATATAACCCCTCTATGAGTATTCTTTTCCAACCGGTTTTTCTTTCTTTCCGCCCCTATGGAAATCAGAATACCCCTTATATACACCTTGTGGGCTTCCCATATCATGGCCATCGAGACACCCTCAGTTTCATTTGACGAAAAATAGTATTCTATTTATTTTTGTATCTTCGCTTCCGTCTCCTGATCCTGTGGAAGTCTCTCATTTAACTTTCAAGCATTTATTTTTTCCAGATCTCCTCTCATTTCCAACTTCATTGTGACAGGTGCATGATCTGATAATGATGTAACCTCAATATTGGTCTTAAACAATGGCTCTAATAGTCTATGTGCTATCATTATGTAATCCAACCTGGAATATGTCGCATGCACAGAGGAATAGAACGTATAATCCCTTACTCCAGTATGCTTTACTTTCCATGTGTGAATAAAACAACACATAAAGTGTTATAGTGGCGCTAAATTAATAGTGATGGGGTGATATAGTGAGTCACATACAATAAAATGTGAATAAAACAATAAAATGATATCAGTGAATTACTGTGAATACAAAAATTATATATAATAATCCAAAGTTCACAGAAATTGTTCCTCCTTCTTTGGAATCCACCACGTGCTGTCTAATAATAACCAGGTGCCTCAAAGTGTTCCCCACATGGATGTGCACTCACTAATAATTTTTGACTCCCACTTTCATGGTTGACAAAACAGGCTTCAAAGAATAATTCTCCAAATATAAGCGGATTATAACTAATGGGGTACAACCGTCATGGAGGTATAATGGTTCTAACTGTTAAGGATTCCATACATTCCAATGCTTATGTATCATACAAGCATGATATTCCTCTTTCCCATGATCACCATGTAAAACAAATAGCAGAGAGGCGCTCCAATGGTGTAGTATTAAAACCAAGATCCTTTTTTTAATTCAAATGACATTACTCACAAGCAAACAGTAGTAAAAAGCCCAGTATAATATTACTGAATAAGCCTGGAGTGACAGATAACTGTTCAATGACGCCGGCGCATCGGTCAACGTCACTTCCGATCGCCGAACCGTCACGCCCTATTAATTTAGCGCCACTATAACACTTTGTGTTGTTTTATTCACTCATTTATTACGGTTTATTTAAAGTGGCAGCAGTTTTTTGATTAATATATATTTATTCTCCATGTGTCTATCAGTTGACATTGGTGTAGCATCCTTTTTATAGACCTTAGTCGATTACCTCCATGCCTCTGTACATGTGATGAAGTATCCAGCTGAGGATCCATCAGAAATTAAAATCCCCTGCCACAGTCAAGTTTCCTCTCTTAAAATCCGTTAATTTTCTTAACATATCTTCAAAATAAATCATCGGGTTCTTATTTCGACAATAAATATTCACTAGTGTAAATTTCATACCATATAATTTCCCCCTCAGAAACAAAAACTGACCCTCTGGGTCCACCATCCTGTCTTCTATAGTGAATCTTAAATTTTTTGCTATCCCAATATCTACTCCTTTAGCTCTTTTTATTGACGAGTCCACATAATACCAGGTCGGATATTCTCTTGCTTGTAATTTAACTCTTGTATCATGAGATATATGTGTCTCTTGTAAAAAATACTACATCTATTGAATGTTGATACATTTCCCTAATAATCTCATATCTTTTAACCGGTGTATTCAATCCCTTTACATTATAGGTCATAAAGTTAACTACCTTTCTAAGTTAGTGAACATATCTGCCATTTGTAAACACCCTCCTTGTTCTTCCATATTCCTTATCTCCACCTCACAGCCCATATTTAAGATTTCTTTGTCTTTGCTTGGATCTGTTGTGTCCATTGACAGACTTGATCTCCACTATTATTTCCTATCGTTTGTCTTCCACTGATACCCACTGTCTCTCTGGGGTTTGACTTCCGGACTTTTTTCTTGCATAGGCATATATTTTTGTATTGTGCTTGTACTAATTTTAGGTCTCTTCACTCCTCCTTTTGCTGATTTCCTCTTCATTATGCTTTATCAGTTATCTCTTGTTTTTCACTCGCAATACACCTGGGATTCCCTTTTACTTTCAGTACAGAGATATGAGTATAGACTGGCTCGAACACTTCTATCCTTTGTCACTACTATAGCAAAAATATTGCCTCTTGCTTTTTCTTTCAATTTTCCCAACAATCTTTTTACTCCTCCATGCTATTTTATTCAGCATTTTTTACTCTGTTTTGCTGTTATAAGCCTGCAATGTGACCCCCCCCCCGCTCTCACTTTCCCACCACTTCCTGAGCAGTGTTTTCAGCGATCACCTGCTTCTCTGGTCCACACACATATACTGTCAAATTCCCATTAAATTTGAGCACTCACCACACTCCATCTTCTGCTGCCAGCCTCTTTTATGTCCACAGTCCTGTGTGTAGCACTTTACTGATCTCTTCGGTGTGGTGATCTGGGGTACTCACCAGCGGGCTTGTTTCTCTTCCACCTCCTCCCTCCTTCGCTCCTCACCCGGCTGACTCTGCTTCCCAAGGGTCTGTGCGGCCACCCAGTGGCATCCCCTGTCCTCCTTCTCTCCGCTTCTGCTGGTCCCTGTCTCCACTCTGCTCTGCACAGTGGGAGAGATGCCGCACCTCAGGCCGATCGGGGCTGCCACCTGGGACTCCTCAGCAGTGAAAAGACTTCCGACAGCATGAGCACCAAGCATGAGGCATGTCAGCTATCTTCCTTCCTCCTCTTACATCTCATGGTGGGCACGCGGAGCTTCTACACCTAGCTCCTTGCCAGCGCCATATTCATTCCCTTCCCCCCTCTGATTTGGATTCCGTGAGGCATCTTTCTCTCAGTCCTGACCATTCCCAGTCCTTGCTGTTGAAAAACACTCCCCAAAGCATGATGCTGCCACCACCATGCTTCACTCTTAGGATCATATTAGGTGATTAACGGTGCCTGGTTTCCTGCAGACATTTAGAATTGAGGCTAAACAGTTTAACCTCCCTAGCGGTATGATTATTTCAGATTTTTTGTGCTGAAAGCAGTACCATTATTCTGCATGGAAATATGTAGTTTTTTTATTGTAGGCTGTAATATTTAGGAATAGCTCACTGAAATCTGTCCGAACAAGAGTCTATTAAACATCCCGGGTATGATAAAATTTGAAACACAAAATCATAAATTATAATTTAATAAATAATCATAAAAAATAATAATATAATAATATTACATTTAATTCAATAATATAATCAAACCAAAAACACTGAAATTTGAAATATAGCGCCAAGTTCGCACATTGCTGAGCAAAGTCGCAAAATTGTTTTCAGTGTCTGATGACGAATTTCTCCACGAATCATTATCACTCAATTCTGCAAGTGGTTCTGATTTACTATCACTGTTCTCTAGCTGGTCTAAACCCGCTTTTGACCTAAAGGGACACTTTTTGGACGCCGTGGACTTTTCTAAGTTTCCAGGCAGAAAGAACATTTAAAATGCAGACAGGGGACAGGACAAAGCACTAGGGACAAAATGTATGTGAAATGGGTTGAAACAGCAATGTTTTACTATGAAAAATCGTTTTGAAAAAAATGACATTTTTTTCAAATTTTTAAATTTCCCGCCGCCGCCGGCGCCCGTACGTCCCGACGTCACAGGGACCGGAACACAGGAGCCGGATGCCGGCATCTGCCGGAGGAGATGGCCGGGGACACTGCAGGGGACACATCGCGAGAGCGAAGGACAAGGTAAGCTCTGCAGGGACTCCCTATGCAGCGCTGCATGGTAAGCCCGAGTGTAGCTCGGGGTTACCGCTTTTAGTACAGACATTTTACCCCGAGCTACACTCGGGAATACCGTTAGGGAGGTTAATGTTGGTTTCATCAGACCAGAGAATCTTGTTGATCACAGTCTGAGAGTCCTTTGGGTGCTTTTTTGCAAACTCCAAGTGGGCTTTGATGTGTTTTTTTTCGCTGAGAAGAGGCTTCTGTCTAGCCACTGCCATAAAGCCCAGGTCTGTGGAAGGCTGCAGTGATGGTTGTCCTTCTGGAACATTGTTCCATCACTACACAGGATCTCTGGAGCTCAGCTAGAGTGACCATCAGGTTCTTGATCACCTCTCTTACTAAGGCCCTTCTACCCCAATTGCTCAGTTTGGCCTGGGCGACCAGCTCTTAGAAGAATCTTGGTTGTGTCAAAATTATTCCATTTGATTTGCTGCCGGGGGGCGCTCATGAGCAGCCTGAAGAATGGCTGCTATTTAAATTTGGCTGCTTGATCACCAGCACATCGGCCAATTTTAAGCCCTCAGGGGGGGGTTTCTCGCCTCTCCTCCAACCTCTCCTGGCCCCTCGTCCCCTGGTGCCCTAATGGGGAAAAAAACAGCCTCCTCCCGCGCTTCCAGCTCCCAGCAACCCGTTTTTAAAGTTGCGGCCTACCCGCCGGAGATTGCGGGTGAAGCCGCGGCCTCGATTTTTGGCCTGCCGCCGGAGAGTTCCAGAGCCCCGGCCGTGGGATCGAGTCTTCCCCGGGAGACCACGGTTGAAGCCCCGGTCCTGATTTTGGGTCCCCCGCTGCCCCTACCCGCGGGTGGGCTGGATCCCAGGGGTGAAGATGACCTGGCATCAGCGGCATCCCTGCGGTCTTCCCCTCCAGGTCTGAGAGACGCTGAGATTCTGCACCGTTTCAAGACGATGCTACAGTCGGAACTGTCCTCCGCTACCTCTAAGCTTGCTGACCGACTTTCGCGTGAAATCCGAGAATTGGGCAATCGGACGAATGATCTTGAGGATAAAATGGATGCGGCGACCACGGTCATTGAGGGTCATGAGCAGGATTTGTGTGACCTCAAGAAAGAATTAGCGGATGTGCTGCTCCGACTTGAGGATTTCGAGAACCGTTCCCGTCGTGGCAATTTGCGGTTAAGGGGTATACCTGAAACGATCACAGATCTCACCTCCACCGCTACTGCTCTGTTTCAGGAGCTGACTCCTGCAATTCCCATCGACCGGCTCGAATTTGACCGCATTCATCGTGCATTGGGCCCCAGACGACCGGATGGGCCCCCGAGGGACATCATCATCAGGTTCACTTTCTACTGCACTAAGGAAACCATTCTCTTGGCAGCCAGAAACAAACCAGATCTCAGATTCCAGGGACATCGCTACCAGCTCTTCGCGGACCTCTCCCAGACCACTCTGCAGAAACGACGTCAGTTCAAGCCCTTCAATTCGGTCCTGGTGAACCACGGAATTAAATACGCCTGGGGCTTTCCGTTCCGCCTCACCTTTAACTACCAGGGCCGCGGCCATTCTGTTGTTACGCCGGAGGAGGCCCATTTGCTCCTGGAATCTTTGCACGTTCTTCTGCCGGGGATCGCTGCTCAGAGCCTGGCTCACTCCACTGGATCCCCAGCAAGGCCGCTTCCACCAGGCCGCCTCTGGGAGCAGTCATCCAACAGAAAGAGGGCCCTCTCTCAGACCCCTCAACGATCAAGTCCATCCTGCTCTTCTCCGGGCTGAAGATGTATCTCGGATTTCCCGCGTTGTGTTTCACCGTTGGACTCTCCTGGTGGGACTTAGGGCTCTTCCAGTTGTTAGCGTTCCAGGCTAGGCCTGATCCAGCCTACTCCCTTGGGTTCCGCCACTAAATAGGGGGGGGGGTCTCCTTTTGGACTCGTGGATTATGATTTTTCGCTGTCCTGGCCTATCTCGGGTCTGGGTGCCGTTGTTCGGATTCCCGTTTGGGTATGGGGTGATGGCTCCTTCAGGCTCCGGTGGGAGGTTGGCCTGGTGGGCCTGCTCGAATGTTGGCCTTTTTGGGAGGTGGGTGGAGGACCACCTGGGCTGTGTAGAGGTTCTACGGTGGCCTGTGGCCATCCTCCTGGATGGGGTTGGCCCCTAGTTTAGCTGGGTTTTCTAACGGGAGGTTGATGCGGAAGTGCTCACTTCTGGGACTCTTAGTTATTACTTTAGTGTTCTGTTCTACTGTGTCAATTGCCTTTTTGCCCCCTGGGGGCTTATGTTTTTGTTGTTTTCATTTTCAGCCATGTGTCCAGTGGTAGAGCCACCCCCAACCGGTATCCTTCAGGTATAGGAGGATGCATGTCACCATTGACGTGACACGTTTGTACTGTTATATATATTTCTTGTTTCTTTTTTTTCTCCCTTCTTTTCTTTTCCTTTCTGTTTTTTTTGTTTTCTCCTCATGCAGGGTTTCGGGATGCCATAGTCCGTGCGCCATTGGGAGTGGTAACTGGTGGCCAACCTATGCTTTTTCTACTGAGCGTGCTGTGCTGATACCGCCATGGCCTCACCCCTTCTGAAAGTATACTCACAGAACGTTCAAAGTTTCAATTCGCCTCAGAAGCGGGCTAAAGTTTTTCATCACCTCAAATCGCAACAAATTGATGTGGTATGTTTACAGGAGACCAGGTTTTCCCAGTCCTCTGCTCCGCGGTATCTTTCGCCTCACTTTCCCACCTTTTACACTGCCGCGGCCCCTGAGAAACGCCGGGGTGTACGAATAGCTTTCAAGCGCAATCTTCCTTTTGTCTGTGCTCGGAATATAGTGGACCCCACGGGTAGGTACTTACTTCTGCAGGGCACCCTCTAGGATCAGGAGGTTACCTTTGTCTCATATTATGCACCCAATCGCTTTCAACATAAATTCTTTTCTCATCTTTGCACCATTGTCTCCCGACACTCCAAGGGTCTTCTTTTTCTTCTGGGAGATTCTAATGTTACCTTGGATTCTACATTGGATAGGCGCTATGCCCAGGGGATGGCCCCTTCTCACGACTTAGTGCTAGAGGAACGTATGCGCTCTCTCTTGAGGACGGCGGGGCTGGCGGACGTTTGGAGAGAATTTCACCCAACTGAGTGCAACTTTACATTCTACTCTAACCCTCATGACAGTTTTTGTAGAATTGACCATATATTCATGCGTGTTCAGCAGCTTCCTTTGGTCAGGCGGATAACTATTCCCTCTTCGCCCTGGTCGGACCATGATCCCTTGGTACTTCTCCTGGCCCTTTCTGGGTCGGTGCGGCGCCCTTTTCACTGGCGCATTAATGATTCCTTATTGACCACTCAGGTCACTTGCCAACAAATAGAATCTTTTGTACGCACATATTTTGCGGAAAACTCGGGATCTGTTTCTACGGCAGTTTCCCTGTGGGAGGCGCATAAACCCACGGTGCGGGGTCAGGTTATACAGCTGGCGGCGGTTCGGAAGCGGGAGCGCTGACTTTTGGAGCTTCATTCTCTGTTGGCCTCTGCGGATGCTCGTTCCCATCCATGGCCCGTAAACGTGCCCGGGACACCCTGGCAGCAGAGTTGGATCTACTCGCCTCTTCAGAGGCGGAGCGGGCCCTGCGTTGGACCAAACACAAATTTTATTCCTGTGCGAATAAGCCTGGTCCGATGCTGGCCAGGAAACTCAATTCTGTGGGGAAACCCCACAAACCGATCCGATTGCGACTTCCCGTGGGTGGCTGTACTTCTAATCCCCAGCAGATTGTCTCCCGTTTTGCGGACTTTCTCTCGCGTCTTTGTGCTAAACCATATCCCTTCCCTGTGGCTGAGGCAGAGGCATTTTTTCAAGACCTCCAACTCCCTGGACTATCTGAGGCAGCTCAGAAGGCCCTCAATGCCGGTGTTACCGTACTGGAAGTGCTACAAGCTATTAAATCTGTACGGTCCACCACGGCCCCAGGTCCAGATGGCTTTTCCGGCCTCTACTATAAGAAATTTGAAACTCTGTTAGCACCCTTCTTGACTGATTATTTTAATGAGTTACGACAGGGCTCCTTGCCCTCTCCAGACGCGCTTAAAGCTCATATCTCTATGTTTCCTAAGACGACCGATGATGTGCAGGAACCGCAAGCCTTTTCGGCCCATTTCTCTTCTTAATGAAGACCTGAAGATATTAGGCAAGATTCTCAGCTGTCGTATCAATAAATATTTGCGTAGCCTGATTCACAGGGATCAAGTGGGTTTCATCCCTGGGAGACAGACGGGTGATGACGTTCGTAAGGTGGTTCATCTTATACATTTTCTACAACAATGGAAAATACCGGGATTCTTACTGTCCTTAGACATATATAAAGCCTTTGATTCTCTATCCTGGGACTATCTGCGGTTTGTGCTGTCTCGCTGGGGTTTTGGGGATTCTATTCTTTCTTGGATTCAAGCCTTGTATTCTTCCCCGTCAGCTTCCGTTAAATACGCTGGGTATTTCTCAGATTCCTTTCCTATTTGGCGAGGTACGAGACAGGGATGCCCCCTGTCCCCAGCACTCTTTATCCTGGCGCTTGAGCCGTTGGCTATGGCGCTCCGGACTGATTGCAATATATCGGGGGTTCCATACGCTGGACAGGAGTTCAAGTTGAACCTTTTTGCAGACGATGCCCTCTTGACTCTCACTAACCCTTTGGCGACGCTTCCAAATTTACAACAGGTTCTTGAGCGCTTCTCCTTCATTTCGGGTCTCTGTATCAATTTGGATAAGACTGTCTCGCTTAATATTACTTTGGCCTCAGATTTGGTTTTCCGCCTACAGTCCCACTTCCCTTATAAATGGGCTTCTTCTTCTCTTGAATATCTAGGCATCCGCTTGACCCCCACCTATGACTCACTGTTTGCTGCAAACTACTATCCACTGCTTCGCTCTGTGTCCTCTCTTATGCATTCCTGGCAATTTCCGCACCTGTCATGGATTGGACGGATTAATTCAGTAAAAATTACCATCTTGCTGAAACTGCTATACTATTTTCTCACCCTCCCAGTGCGGGTTCCTCCTCATTTCCTTCGGTTGCTTCAGGCAAAGATTATGCGTTTCATCTGGGCCAATAAACGCCCCAGAGTTTCCAGAACTACGCTTTTTGTCCATAGACTTCAGGGTGGTCTTGGGGTTCCCAATGTTACTAAATATTATCAGGCAAGCCAGATCGCCCCGCTATCTATGTTGCATGCTTCCTCAGACATACCTCTCTGGGTCCTCCTGGAACTACCTAATTGTGCCCCTATTGCGATATCGACACTTCTATGGCTTCCCTCTGCCCTGCGTCCCACGGCACTGAGTCCGATTTTGCTCCATGGCTTACAAGTGTGGGACTCGGTACGTTACTCCAGTGGCCTAATGTCACCTTTTTTGCCTTTACTCCCAATCACTAACAACCCCCTCTTCCCACCAGGTTTAGATCAACCAAGGGCATTTTCTTGGTGGGTGACCAATGGTTTTTCCCAGGTACGACACTTTTTGACCTCTCGGTCCTTCCCTACCTGGAATTCTCTTCAGGAGTCACGGAATGTCCCTCCGGCGGAGTTTTTTCGTTACCTTCAATTGCGGCATTGGCTGATCTCATTGCGGAGCACATCTGTCTTCCCGTACCAGAAATCTGCCTTTGAACTGCTTTGCCAACAACGGCCGGGCGCCCCAGGCCTTACTTCCCTTCTTTATGCAGCTTTGAATAGACGCTCGCCTCATACTTCTCTTTCATATGTCGTTCAGTGGGAGCGCGACCTGGGAGTGGCCGTGGATCCGGAGGACTGGAATAAGGCCTGGTCAGTCATAGCTAAATGCTCATTTAATATGACCACGCTGGAGGCAGCCTATAAGGTATTGTTTCGCTGGTACTGGGTTCCGGCTCGGTTGGCCCGGGCTAACCCTGCCTGTAGGGATCAATGTTTTCGGGGTTGTGGCCATCGTGGAGATGTATTGCATATCTGGTGGTCATGCCCGAGACTGTTTCGTTTTTGGTCTCGTGTGTTTGGCCTCCTTTTCACCTTGTTCCATCTCTCCATCCACCGGGATGCTCGGTATGCTTTGCTTCATTGCCCCATACCGGGCCTCTTGGCTCATCAGCAGAAGTTGGCTTCCTATCTGTTTTTATCGGCCACTAGAACAATTGCTCAGGCCTGGAAGAGTCCGGTTGTCCCTCTTCAGGGGGTGCGGGATCGTATGACCACTATGATGCTCAACGAACAGATGTCGAGTATCCGCAACGACTCCCGACATAAATTTTTGAAAATATGGGAGCCGTGGTTGCAATATGCCTTTCCCACACTCTCCCCGGCTAGTCTGGGGATGTAATGGCGTTCGGTATTGGCGCTCTTGGACCCCTGCCCCTTGCCCCTCTCTTTTTTTTTTCCTTCTCTCTCTTTCTTTTTCTTCCCCTCTTTCTTCTTTTTTTATTCTTTCTCTGTTTTGGTGTGACTGGCCTGCTGCATTTAGTTGTTATAGTCAGTTACAGTAATGTTTTGTAATTTATGTGCCATTGATAGCCTCTGTGTGGGCGTACCTTTTGCCCTGTTGGCATTAGAGCACTGTTTTTCCTTTTTTTTTTTTTATTTTGCATTTTTTTATCTGTGCAATTGATAGCCCCTGCGTGGGCATGTTTTATTGCCTCTCTTTTATACTGTTTAAAAATTTATAAAAACCATTGAAATAGAAAATTATTCCATTTGAGAATTATGGAGGCCTCTGTGCTCTTGGGAACCTTTGGTGCAGCAGCCTTTTTTGTAGCCTTCCCCAGATCTGTGCCTAACAATAATCCTGTCTTTGAGCTCTGCAGGTAGTTCCTTTGACCTCACGGATTTTGCTCTGATACAGTATGCATTGTCAGTTGCAAGGCCTTTTATAGAGAGGTATTTTCTTTTCCAAATCACGTACAATCAATCCAATATACCATAGGTGGACTCAAATCAAGGTGTAGAAACATTTCAGCAACAATCAAGAGAAATGGGAGGCAGATGAGTTGAGTGTTGTTTGAAAGGGTCTGAATATTTATGCCAATGTGATAACTCAGTTGTTCCCTTCTTCATACATTTGAAAAAACATTTCTAAAATTATGTTTTCACGTTATAATTAATGGGTACTGAGTGTAGAAAATAATTAGAAAAAAAATGAACTTAAACAGCTGTAGTATCAGGCTGCAACATAAGGCTGCAACATTACAAAAAGTGAAAAAAAATGGGGTCTGAATACTCTATGAATGCACTGTATAATTGTTTTCTTAATTTACAGCGCACCATTGGAAAGTTGAGGGTAAAATTGTAAAAAATAGAAAAGATAAATGCTTATGTATATAAAAAAAGAAAGGCCAACTTTCACCATAGGCTCTGATGGTTAGATCAATACAATAATAACAACTACAACACTTATCACAGAGGGGCTTTGTATAAAATCAATAACTGAGCCCCTGGAATAATAAATGTGATATCATGACAACTATAATATAGTATAAATAATAGTGTCACTAGTAGGCGCATATACTTGAGCCTGCTGGAGATGTGAAACAACGTAATATGACATCTAATGTCATATTAAAAAATAATAATACAAATAAAAATTCTAAGGAATTGTTATTACCACATATAAGTAAAAGTAAAAAATTATACATAAAAAACGTCTCTACAGGCCTCAATGTGCCGTGTATGTGTGTATGTGTATATATATATATATATATATATATATATATATATATATTTCAAATACCAATAAAATTCTTCCACATGTTTATATAACAATAGCCAAAAAAATTATGTGAATTGAACCATGATATTAATAGATACAATATGTTGTAATAAATAAATAAAATATATAATAGTATAAAAGAAATAATTGATTCACTGACTATCAGAAGTGGTAATTGGTTAATACTCTTAAGCAGAGATAGGTGTGTGTGTGTGTGTGTGTGTGTGTGTATGTATGTATGTATATATGTATGTATGTATGTATATATGTATGTATGTATGTATATATATATATATATATATATATATATATATATGACCAATTATTGCATTTGATCAACTTGTAATTTTTCATGCAAACCTCTGATCCCTGACACTCCACATATCAGAAATTCACTGTCTCCCTTAGTGGTCTAAGATGTAATAATACCAGTGCATGGATCACCAGGTCCTCATTAAGTCCTGTAGGTGCTAGAGTACCCAAACAAAGGATCCAGAAGGCTTCTCAACTACTGGTACATCTGGGTTTCTTACCAGCATCAGCATCTCCTGTAATCACTTCAGTTGCAAACACCCTATGGCCTTCAGTATTTTTTCTGTGTTTGTCTTAGAAATGATGGGGAACTGAGAGTTTATCGTAACCACTCAAGATATTCCTCCTATGCTCACCAAAGCGTAGCCTAAGGGTACGTGAGGTACGGCCCACATACAAGAGCCCACAGAGGCATAAATGACATATTGTGACCTGCAGTTGATGAACTGTCGAATGGGGTGTGTTCTTCCATCCATACCTGTAACTGTTTTTTTCCTGTGCCACATATATTTACATGCTTCCACCCCTAGTCTAAGGCCTATACTAACTACCCTGTAAAGAAAAGATGTGTGTACTTACCTATTCCCTGGGTGCTCTGATCTCCCCAGTGGCTGGCTTCAGTGAAGAGGAGAGATCGTCGACAATGGCTGCAATGCCTATGCCGTAACGTCATCCATAGGCTTACTATGGGGTTTCTGTTGTTGGCTGTCCCTCATCTACACGGAAGCCAGCACTGGAAGTCGATCATGTGAGTGGACCAGAGTGCCTAGGAAATTAGTAAATACATACATCTTTCCTTTACAGAGTAGTCAGAATAGAGCCTAAAATTTGAGTGGGAGAAGGTTTAAGCTTAGATTAGGTTTTGACTGGACTTCTACTTTAATTTACCTGTCCATTTGTTGTAACTCTTGAAGAATCTGTGGGTAAGATTAGGGGCATATCTAGTGTTGGGTATGCATTCTGTATCTAGTGCTATGTGCCCCGGGACCCAACACCACCATGACCACTCATTTTTGTTTATTCCGCCACTTATCAGACCTGCAGCACAGAGCCAAGTGGAGTTGTTGGAAATTTGTTCTCATCTCTGTGTTGCAGGTCTGACAAGCAGTGGACAGCAACAGAAAATGGCAGCCGAGCTTGTCTACCCACACTCCAGCCCCCCCCCCAATAAGATCATACACAGCTACACACTGAGCTTGTGGAGGGTGTCACTGAACACCCTATCTTTTTCCTCTCTTCATCTCCTCTGTCTCCCTCTCCCCTCCCCTCAGTCTTGCTCTCTCTCCCCTCTCCCGCCCCCTCTCCATCTTTCTTCCTCTTCCCCCCCCCCCCAGCTTAACCCCCTCCCCTCACTCTCTCACCCTCTTTCCCCCCTTTCTCTATCCTATCTCTCTTTCCCCCACCTCCTGTTCCTTTCTCTCCCCTGAGCTCCCTTCCTCAACTTCTCTCCTCCCTCTCATGTCCTCTTTCTCTCCCCTTTATCCCTCTCTTCCCTTTTTCTCTCTCCCCACCCCAAGCCCTCTCTCTCTCCTTCCTTCCTTTGCCTCTCTCTATTTAGTGCTAACCAAAGTGTTAATTGCCCCAACAGCTGTTCTTGAAAAAGTTGTTCTTCTTTGAGGCAGGCTCAGACAAAGTGATAGCATTTTGTGTGCAGAAAAGCTTATATAATGGAAGAGTCTATTTTTTATTGATATCTTTTGTACTGATTTCTATGTATGTCTGTGAAACTTTCACTTGTAGCAGAGTAATTAGACGCATTTTATGAGTATACAAACTGTAGCATACATGTGCATTGTTGGCATGCATTACTTACACCTGTGCTCTGCACTCTGTGCTATTACTGCTGAGTCCTGCACTCTTGCTTACTTATTACTTACTTCTCACGCATACCCTCTGTGTTACTTACTTCTGAGATCTGCACATTACTTATTTCTGAACTCTGCACTCTGTGTGTTACTTACTCCTGACTCCTGCACTCTGTGCATCACATACTCCTGGCCCTGCACTCTGTGTGTTACTCCTGAGCTCTGTGTGTTGGTCCTGACCCCTGCATATGCATTATGTACTTCTGACCTCTGCACCCTTATGCTTTTCCTAATTCCAATCTCCGTGCTCTGTTCATTGCTTACTTCAAAACACCTGAACGCTGTGCATGATTTCTGACCCAGTGCGAAGTAGGCTTTTATTTAACTGTGCCTTTTTAAGTCCCTCCCACTGTACAAATTACATCCACCATTCACTGTGACGTGGTAAGAGTGCAGCATTATTACTTAGGGTGCTAAAGAGTGCCCAGGATCTTTCACAGTCCTAGTTATGCTCTGTGCAAGATTTCCTGAGCCTAAACAATATGTGTGGCTATTGTGCAGGGTTCTCCCTCTTTCAGTAGTAAAATTTAGAGCTGCTACTGAAAGATTAAAATTATTCTCAAGTCAAAATTGAAGATTAACCCTTGAAATTCATATAGGGGAAACTACTTCCCTAACAAGGGTCCCTGTTGTCAATGCATAGCTGTTCTACACAATGCCTTCTCGCAGTTATTCCAATTTATTACTAGCTGTTGTTTGCCCCTTATATATCAGAATATTTTTCACAATCTCTTTTTTGGGGGGAGTCAACCAAGGTGTTTTTGATGCTATTGTCTTCTACAATTTTTTTTTCTATTGAAGGCAAAAGAGGAAGAAAATACCAATATATTCTAGTTTTAACTGGCGGTGTAACAGTAAATACAAAGTACTGTGTTTAGTTTGCTACTAGTACAGTCTATTACAAAACAAAAAATGTTTAACCCAAAGGTATTCTTAAACAAAATAAGTGCCTTATTACATTTCCATTTTCAATGTGTTGTGTTTTTTAACATCATAGTGCAATGATAAAATTATATCAAACAATGTTGTTAATTTTTTATTCCTACTAAGTTTTAATAAGAAGAAAGTTTCTCTAACACTATATTTTTTAATGAACATAACCAGTTTGAGAATGTAAGTGAAGCTTTTCATATACTGTACATGTAGCTCCCTCCCATGATAATGATAATTAGATTATAGTTGGTTCCTCTGCTTAACAGAACTGTTAGGAAAATCTAACTGGGCTTTTTGCTTAACAGAGAGCTGCAATTGTTTACTAAGGCCTGCTCAGTGTGTTCAAGCACTGTTTGTTCTGCCTCTGGCTTCCTCTGTATCCAAGTAACCTAGAAAGGTTCTGGATGTATAGGTGGAACTCGTGCAGAAACACAGTATGAATATTAATGCCACTCCAGCCAAGCATAGGTTGTGTAGCTGTGAAGGATGCTGGGAGAGGGTATTTATTCTTTGGGCATACTGAGCTCTGGATCTTCCCTGGAGAGGATTTGCCTTCCTGGGGGAAGACACGCTGCCTCCCCAGGCACCTGCTGCGATGCGGCCTCAGTTAGGTGACTTGAAGGCCTGGAGTAAGAGAGAGTGACTCTGGTTCTTCAGCAAGATGACTTAGGGGAGCTGTCTGCCAAAGATCTGTCTAGTATCACTGGAGGGCATCGCTTGGAAGATTGGAAGGAGGCTACGATTCTGTCCTGGGGCCTTGTGAGTACAGACACTGTGGGATCTTGGGGACTCTGTGAGCTTTGCTACCTCTCTGGTGCTGTATAGTCAGCATGGGTCTGTAAAAAAAGACACCAGCTGGTGTCCTGAAGAGCTTTGTCCATTTAACCCTTTTCTGACATTGGGACTTTGCTCAAGGCTGCTATTTAAGGAAGTTCTGTCCTCAACTGTAACTAGTTCTATTCCTGGAGTATCCTACTAAATTCCCCATCCCTATCCAAGTTCTTACAATAATAAAACTATTAAAACAACAACCCCTAGACTGATCAATGGAGACAACAAGCTGTTTGTACCTGGCTGTGAAACTACCTTGTGCCTGGCTGCTGGGCAAAAAGAGGGAAGACTGAGACAATATCCCATGGCTCCTATGGGGGTAGCGCTACATACATCATATCTAGGATGGTTCAGTGGTGGTAGATTAACACTAGATAAAAAAACGCTGGTAATAGTGTTTTTAGTATGTATTAGTATGTATTAAGAGAGTTAGCATTTTATTAGCGTTTTTATGGTACATATAGGGGGGGAAAAGCTATTTGGAGTGTTCCGCATTTTATTCTGCAGGCAAAACATTCACAAAAACTCTACAAAACATTTTTTTTTCCTGCTCCTGAATTCTGGCCTAAAATAGTGTGCATGGACATATAGGATAACACTATTAAGCAAAACAAATGCTGATAACAGCTTCTAGGAGCTAAAAAACGTTAGTGTGAAACCTTAAGATCAGAGATCAGTTCCTATTGGTATTTGTACAAACAAAATGAAAACGAACAAAAAGCATAAAAATATATGTATACACGAAGTTTAAAAAAATAAAATAAAATTGGTAAATAAAGCCTGCTAAGGAGAGAATGGGAATATGGAGTTAATGAGAAGCTTTTTCTTTACTGTAGAAGACCTTTGCTGCAGGTAAAGTTGCTCCTTTCTCTTGCTGGATCCATAAGAGCCACCCTTGCATGCAGGGAGTAGAGTTGTGTCTTTCGATGCTCTGAGCATCAGTAGAAACACACAGCCCATAATCTAGGATTACAAGGCACTCATTTGCTCCTCCCTCTCTCCCACCCCCCTCAAAGCTAACTGACTGGAGGCTGCACTGGCCACTGTTGAAGGATAAGTTAACCTTTTGTAACATGTTACATGTTACACCCATATTCATGGTGTAACATGTAACAGGTCACATTCAAATCGGCTTCTGCTCCCCCCCGATCCCGCTTTGACAGCTAGCGGCGGATCTTCTGCCACCTTGCTAGCTGTCAAATTTAAAAAAAAATTGTGGCCGTGCGGAGCTCCACCCACACGGCCACGCCACTCATTCACAGTCATCTGTGAATCAGAGACTACAAGTCCCGACAGTCTAAGCAGCTGTCAGCTTGTAGTCCTCAATAAACTACTACGGTGCTGTGAAGCACCGTGGTAGTTCATGCATTCTTCCTGTCAGAATATCTGCTTGCTCATACACTCCATACGGCAAGCAGATATTCTGACAGGTCTGCAGGAGACCTACATGGCATCAGCGATCTACTGATCGCTTTTGCAATGCTCTCCAGGCTCCTGCAGACAAAAATAATAAATGCACGTTTTTTTACCTGCAAAAAAAAATTTGCATTTATTATTTTTCTCTAAAAGATGAACTTATCCTTTAACTCTTTCCTGTGAAGACCAGAAGTTCAGGGAAGCAGAACTAAGACAGCAAAAGCCAAAAGCACTGAAAGTTGTATACTGCGAGTGCTGGGGTAAGAATTGTAACAAAAAGCTTCATGGGAAATATTTATTGTCCTGTGTTCACTGTGTTAAGCCAAAGCACACTGAGGGCTTAAAAGTGGCTGTGAAGGTAAAAGGTTTTTTTTTTTTACCTTAATGCATGCTCTGCATTAAGGTAAAAAAACATAATAGTTTCTCCCCTACGTAACCCAATGTTGGATGATCCATTACTACAAGGTCCATGCACCTCCTGAGATTTCACAGACCACCTATAATTTGGGGTCTTGTGTTCTGGTAAGAGGCTGTGTGTGACATGGTGGAGGGATTCACTGGTGGCATTCCAAATAAGATATCTCATGGATGGATTTAAAGAGACTGTTTCCTATATGGCATTAGTGAATGAATAATTTATATTTTTGTCACAAGTTTGTGTTGTATCCTTTTATTGAGGTTTTCTGTAGTAAGAGATCACATTTATATTTATGATTACTTGAAGGACACAGCACAACAGTAATTAGTATATATTAATTTTAATACTTTTTTGTGTTTCTGAGTGCAGCTGTGCAGTTTTCTCTTTTTATATATTACCATTATAATTGAAAGTGATAGATAGTAAAAGAAATCCTAATTTTGGGTTGTCCCAAGAAAAGTAATAGAGGGGAAATCTTCCAACGGGGCACTATTTCTAGTGACCTGGGGAACCACAAGAGATTCTCTGAATTTGCTGGAATTTCCTCTCTTTCTGTTTTGGCTGTGAGACAGGAAGTAAAGGGAAATCTCCTTAATGGGACACAGATGGCAAAGAAAACAAAAAACAACAGGGGTTATAATCCTCCAATACTCTATTCATAATGACAAAAAAACTTTCTACATTAAAACTTGCAGAATTAAAGCAGCAATAGATTATGTAAAGCTCAGATTAAAGTAAACCTGGTGGATCTTCTAATTTAAACACATATGGAATGTTTCCTTGACATCATTAGCACGTCGCTAAGGAGTGTATTAACAAAAAAAAAGACCAGAGCTATTGGTACTGGGAAACTTCATGCACATTTGTTCTATGCAAATGGAGGAAAAAACAAACATTGTTAAGCTGTTTTCGCTGTAAATTTTATTGATTAAAGGTACTTATATAGCACCTTCAATTTATGCAGCGCTTTACATATATGCATATTGTACATTCACATCAGTCCCTAACTCTCAAGGGGCATACAATCTAAGGTCCCTAACTCACATTCATACATACACATACTAGGACCAGTTTAGACAAGAGCTAATTAACCTACCAGCATGTATTTGGAGTGTTGGAGGAAACTGGAGCACCCGGAGGAAACCCATGCAGGCACAGGGAGAACATGCAAACTCCAGGCAGGAGGTGCCTTGTTTAGGATTCAAACTAACTACCCTAGTGCTGCCAGGCAGGCGTGATAACCATTTGAACGCTTTTCATTCATACAGAATAGATGGAGCTGATGATCATAGAAAATAAATATTTATCATTATCGTCAGCTCTAATTTGTGGCCATAGTGCAGTGTTTTTCTGACTCGCTCTATTCTGTATGCATGAAAACATTCAACCTGGAGAGAAAACGGCCTAATAACATTTGTTTTTGCCACCATTAGCAAAGAATGAATATACATGCAGTTTCACAGGATGAATAGCTCTGCAAATGTTTTTATAAATGAACACGAAATTGTCACCTGCAGTGGGTTAACATGCTTTTGCTAAGCTGCAGTCTTGCAGGCTCATTTAAAGCAGGTAAAAACAGCACATTATAGTGACCTGTACTATTTGGTATCAGTCATCTTTCACTCTTGACTAATGAAAGGTAAAATTTCATTGGCTATTAAAGACATCTACTTTTTGTGTGTTTGTTATAAAAATAAGTGTGTTTTTGTTATTGCTGTTCTGAATTTGGAACCCCTACCTCAGGAAATAGAGGGGATGTATGATTATCATGTCCCCACCCCCCATCTCATGCAAGGTGTTAGGTAGTTCTGTCTTAGTATATGCATAATTTGGTGATTTAACGTAATGCCCTAGAGCTTCCTCAGAATATAAAATACACCTGCTTTGAAATTTACTCAGCGCTCATCCATGAATAAATGTGAGGCTCAGGAGGCTGGTGCTCAGCATTTGGAGGAGAGGAAAATACAAATTTTCTGGGAGGTTGATAAGATTTCTTCTTCCTTATGCTTAACAGTTTCAGTGCTCAAAAGGAACATTCTGAACTTCAGAGCACTGGCCCTGCTTACAGAAAGGTCACAATGCCAATTGCACTTTGATCTTTTAAATGCATTCAGTGTTAAAGGGAAAAATGTAGTATGAATGATACAAGTTGAAAAATCTACCACTAATGCTAAATCCTGAAAAGTAGTTAAATTGCTTTTAATAAATGACTGTCAGCACCGTGTTAGTCCTCAATGAAAGCAGAAAACCTGGAGTATGGTAGACTGAAATACAAGCTACTGAAACGTTAATGAAGAACACTAATTTTAATGCTAGAGTTTACAATATACCTTATATCATTACCTAATAAATTGTATAATTTTAAAGTATGCCTGCTATGCGGGCCAGTTCACACCAGAACTCGGTACGGGAAAGACCCTGAGCTGCCAGTGCTGATCTTCTTCAGAAAATAGTAGTTGCCTTTCTGTCATGCTGATTGCCTGAACAAGTATAGAAAACTGGTTCTGCATGCTTGTTCTGACTGATATAAATATTTATAACTCTGCTCCGTGTGTTTTGGATGTGCCCCAAAATTAAAAGATTCTGGATAGTTGTTGTACACTATGCTACCATACATCTAGTTAACTATTTTCCTCTAACTGTAGAATGGCCACTTCTTGGCCTCGGACAGTTCAAAAGTTAAAATTTCCCAAGGCTGCAAGTAACTGTTCGCTGTTATATCTATTGTGGCAACGAAAACAATCCTGTATAAATGGATTTACCCTGACTTACCCACTATCTCATTGTTTGTAGATAGACTGTCTTATATTTTCTGCATGGAGTGGGTGGAGGCCTCCTTAATTATGGAAACACGGGTCCCCAAATGTTTTGATGTTTGAGAATCTTTATTGCAAACTCTAAATTAGAGGTATTAGCGCTGGAGAGAAAAGGAAGACTTTAAAGTCCAAATTATAAGGGAGTAGTCTGTGTTGTATAGTTTAGTGGTATGGTGTAATCAGCAATAGAGATGAGCGAATCGAACATGACGAAGTGGAATTCGTTCCGAAGATTTGGAAAAATTCTATTCGCGACGAATCCGAAGATTAGCAAACTTCGGATGCACGAATCGAATTTTCCCAAAAATGGCGGCGACATGTGTGGCGACGGAGAAAATGGACAGAGAAGATGGGGCGGGGATCTCTGGGAAGGCGCGCAGACAAGGCGCGCTGACCCATAATGCATTCATGACATGTGATCGCATTAGCCAATCAGCAGCCAGCCAGCACTGTGTAATGGTGGAGCCATCTTAGAATTCTCCAATAGCCTCCGGTCATTCAAGAGAGACAGACCTGTGTGTATTAAGGGACAGAGTTAGGGCCACAGAGACTTTAGGGCCACAGAATCGTTACTCAGGGACACAGAATCATTACTCAGGGACACAGAATCGTTACTCAGGGACACAGAATCGTTACTTAGGGCCACAGCTATCAAAGAATCGAAAATTTAAAGTGACATACACCCTTTTTTTTTTTGGTGGCTGTCGTGCACAGTTGGTGCTGCAGTTTGCCGATTGTGCAAAATAAACTGACTTTCTGCTTCACAACCACTATTGTACGTTCAAAGAGTTAAATCCATTTACACGCCGGCTGGCGGTAATATTTTTTGGGTGATTAGTGCATTCCAGTGACACAAACGTACAGTTTCCAGCCAACGGCAAGCTGCAATTGACCGATTGTGTACAATAAACTGACTCTCTGCTTCACAACCACTATTGTACGTTCAAAGAGTTAGATCCATTTACACGCCGGCTGGCGGTAATATTTTTTGGGTGATTAGTGCATTCCAGTGACATAAACGTACAGTTTCCAGCCAACGGCAAGCTGCAATTGACCGATTGTGCTAAATAAACTGACTTTCTGCTTCACAACCACTATTGTACGTTCAAAGAGTTAAATCCATTTACACGCCGGCTGGCGGTAATATTTTTTGGGTGATTAGTGCATTCCAGTGACAGAAACGTACAGTTTCCAGCCAACGACAAGCTGCAATTGACCGATTGTGCTAAATAAACTGACTTTCTGCTTCACAACCACTATTGTACGTTCAAAGAGTTAAATCCATTTACACGCCGGCTGGCGGTAATATTTTTTGGGTGATTAGTGCATTCCAGTGACATAAACGTACAGTTTCCAGCCAACGGCAAGCTGCAATTGACCGATTGTGCTAAATAAACTGACTTTCTGCTTCACAACCACTATTGTACGTTCAAAGAGTTAAATCCATTTACACGCCGGCTGGCGGTAATATTTTTTGGGTGATTAGTGCATTCCAGTGACATAAACGTACAGTTTACAGCCAACGGCAAGCTGCAATTGACCGATTGTGTACAATAAACTGACTTTCTGCTTCACAACCACTATTGTACGTTCAAAGAGTTAAATCCATTTACACGCCGGCTGGCGGTAATATTTTTTGGGTGATTAGTGCATTCCAGTGACCTAAACGTACAGTTTCCAGCCAACGGCAAGCTGCAATTGACCGATTGTGTACAATAAACTGACTTTCTGCTTCACAACCACTATTGTACGTTCAAAGAGTTAAATCCATATAGACGCCGGGTGGCGGTAATATTTTTTGGGTGATTAGTGCATTCCAGTGACATAAACGTACAGTTTACAGCCAACGGCAAGCTGCAATTGACCGATTGTGCTAAATAAACTGACTTTCTGCTTCACAACCACTATTGTACGTTCAAAGAGTTAAATCCGGTTTTATTTTTGGGGTGCTTATTGAATTAAAGAGTATGTCAGACAACACGCAGAGGAGTGGCAGAGGAGGCAATGTTTCAGGAGCGAGCAGACGTGGCAGCAGAGGAAGGGGTCGAGGCAGCACTAGTCGCAGCCAGAGGCCAGTGCTCCCGGTGTCATCCAGCGGTCGTGTCTCCACCGACAACCCTGCCGTCATCGATTGGTTGACTCGGTCGTCTTCCTCTTCCCAGGTCACCTCTGACACCTACAGCCAACGGTCGGTGGGTACGTCAGACACAACCGTTAGTTGGCATGGCCCGGGAGCAAGCCCACTGAAATCACGTGTCCTCGACCTGCCCCTGTCCTTTGGTGTTCCCTCACCAAGCGAAGTATCGCATGCTGTGGGCTCAGCCCCACTGTACAGTGAGGAAGAGCTAACAGAGGGCGGTCAGGAACGGGGGGAGACATCCGCCTCTTCGACATAATTTTTTGTCACTGTGTAGACATCTATTTATAGGCCGATGTTTGGCCACAAAAATATATTTAGTAATAACCTAGCCGTTCAGGCCGCTCCCTGAACACCTCGGGAATTGCATTGTATATCTGTCGCCTTAGAGGCCGCTGTCTGAACAGCTCATGAATTGCTTTCTATATGTGTCGCCTTTGAGGCCGCTGGCTGGACAGCTGATGAATTGATTTGTATATATGTACTTATTGTCCGCTGTCCGGACAGCTCATGAATTACTTTTTGTATATAGCCTTCCAAACCACTCTCAGAATAAGTCATGATATTCATGCTGTGTATAGCCTTATAGGCCAATGGTCAATCAAGTCATGATTGTTATAGTGTGTATAGCCTTATAGGCCGCTGTCTTTACAACTTTATAATTCCATGCAGTATATAGCCCTATCGGCCACTTTCTGGCATCCAATTGCTGTAGCCCCCATCACCACACTGTGCCACGGGCCCCTGTACCGCCTTCTCATACTGCTGCCAGATCCATCCTCTGCCATGTGCGTCTTTGTCGTCTGCTCACGCTGCTGGGTTCCAGTTTTAAATCTAGGCCTGTGTATGGCTTCCGAATACTGCTGCCTCCACCGCCACCCTGCGCCATGTGCCTCTGTCGTCTGCTCACGCTGCTGACGGCTTCCGCTTTTTAACCTAGGCCTGTGTATGGCTTCCGAATACTGCTGCCTCCACCGCCACCCTGCGCCATGTACCTCTGTCGTCTGCTCACGCTGCTGACGGCTTCCGCTTTTTAAACTAGTCCTGTGTATGTCTTCCGAATACTGCTGCCTCCACCGCCACCCTGCGCCATGTGCCACTTTTGGGTCTCCTCACACTGCTGCCAGGTCCATACTGATTCATGGCCCCCTGTACCGGCTCCTCATGAACGTGGTTCAGCGGGTTTGCATCACTTAACGGCAAATCGTTGACAAACGCTGGGACGTTCAGTGTTGTGCGCATTAAGCCAGACACCAAAGGGCAGCACAGACCTGTTATTACTCGCTCAAGCATGGCTGAACAAAACCAGTCTCTACCACAAATTGGACCCAGACCTGCCCAGGGTCTCGTAACTAGATTGCACGGAGGAGTAGAGTCCGTTATCGGAATTAAATAGACAAAACGCCACACCAAAAAGAGTGGCCATTTCCAACACTTATTCCAGAAAGAGGAACAACCCGTTTCATATACGGCCCGTAGACATTTCACGTCTGCCACATTCAGTCGATTTAAGACGCAAGCTCCACTTCCTGTGGTCTCTGACCGTCGATATACCTTTAAGTGTCAGCTTTGAAGCTATATTCCCTCCGGAGCACTGACACTGGTGCCCTTCCGTCAACATGCCTTTAAGTTTCAGTTTTCAACCATATTCCCCACAGAAGCCAAACTCTTGGGTATCCCAGAAGCTGCTCAGCGGGTCAGGGCAATAAAGCTCCCGGTTCGCAGGTTGTTCCGTCTTATGGATGGAAGTACGACAGTATATGATCTTCTTCGCACCCACGGCATTACCTCATAAAATTTCTGCATTGCATCTGCAATCACAACGCTGACTTCCCGGATCGCCACTCAGCCATTGGACTCTTGATAGTCGTCTCCCCACACTGCTGCTGGGGGGACTTTTTAACCTAGGCCTGTGTATGGCCTTCAATTGAAGCTGCTTCCGCTCCGCCACTCTGCCATTGGACTCTTGATAGTCGTCTCCCCACGCTGCTGCTGGGGGGACTTTTTAACATAGGCCTCTGTATGGCCTTTAATTGAAGCTGCTTACGCTCCGCCACTCTGCCATGGGCCTCTTGGGTATCCCAGAAGCTGCTCAGCGGGTCAGGGCAATAAAGCTCCCGGTTCGCAGGTTGTTCCGTCTTATGGATGGAAGTACGACGGTATATGATCTTCTTCGCACCCACGGCATCACCTCATAGAATCTCTGCATTGCATCTGCAATCACAACGCTGACTTCCCGGATCGCCACTCAGCCATTGGACTCTTGATAGTCGTCTCCCCACACTGCTGCTGGGGGGACTTTTTAACCTAGGCCTGTGTATGGCCTTCAATTGAAGCTGCTTCCGCTCCGCCACTCTGCCATTGGACTCTTGATAGTCGTCTCCCCACGCTGCTGCTGGGGGGACTTTTTAACCTTGGCCTCTGTATGGCCTTTAATTGAAGCTGCTTACGCTCCGCCACTCTGCCATGGGCCTCTTGGGTATCCCAGAAGCTGCTCAGCGGGTCAGGGCAATAAAGCTCCCGGTTCGCAGGTTGTTCCGTCTTATGGATGGAAGTACGACGGTATATGATCTTCTTCGCACCCACGGCATCACCTCATAGAATCTCTGCATTGCATCTGCAATCACAACGCTGACTTCCCGGATCGCCACTCAGCCATTGGACTCTTGATAGTCGTCTCCCCACACTGCTGCTGGGGGGACTTTTTAACCTAGGCCTGTGTATGGCCTTCAATTGAAGCTGCTTCCGCTCCGCCACTCTGCCATTGGACTCTTGATAGTCGTCTCCCCACGCTGCTGCTGGGGGGACTTTTTAACATAGGCCTCTGTATGGCCTTTAATTGAAGCTGCTTACGCTCCGCCACTCTGCCATGGGCCTCTTGGGTATCCCAGAAGCTGCTCAGCGGGTCAGGGCAATAAAGCTCCCGGTTCGCAGGTTGTTCCGTCTTATGGATGGAAGTACGACGGTATATGATCTTCTTCGCACCCACGGCATTACTTCGTAGAATTTCTGCATTGCATCTGCAATCACAACGCTGACTTCCCGGATCGCCACTCAGCCATTGGACTCTTGATAGTCGTCTCCCCACACTGCTGCTGGGGGGACTTTTTAACCTAGGCCTGTGTATGGCCTTCAATTGAAGCTGCTTCCGCTCCGCCACTCTGCCATTGGACTCTTGATAGTCGTCTCCCCACGCTGCTGCTGGGGGGACTTTTTAACCTAGGCCTGTGTATGGCCTTCAATTGAAGCTGCTTCTGCTCCGCCACTCTGCCATTGGACTCTTGATAGTCGTCTCCCCACACTGCTGCTGGGGGGACTTTTTAACATAGGCCTCTGTATGGCCTTCAATTTAAGCTGCTTATGCTTCGCCACTCTGCCATGGGCCCCTGTACCGCCTCCTCTTGCTGCTGCCAGGTCCAGAGTGTGTCATGGGTCCCTGTACGGCCTCCCATTGCTGCTGACTTCATCACCAGACTCTGTCATGTGCCACTTTCAGGTCTCCTTACACTGTTGGTGGGTTCCATTTTGTGATAGGGTGCTGTATGGCCTTCCATTGCTGTTGCCTCCACCGCCACCCTGCGCCATGTGCCTCTGTCGTCTGCTCACGCTGCTGACGGCTTCCGCTTTTTAACCGAGGCCTGTGTTTGGCTTCCGAATACTGCTGCATCCACTGCCACCCTGCGCCATGTGTCTCTGTCGTCTGCTCACGCTGCTGACGGCTTCCGCCTTTTAACCTAGGCCTGTGTATGGCTTCAGAATAATGCTGCCTACACCGCCACCCTGCGCCATGTGCCTCTGTCGTCTGCTCACGCTGCTGCCAGGTCCATACTGATTCATGGCCCCCTGTACCGGCTCCTCATGAACGTGGTTCAGCGGGTTTGCATCACTTAACGGCAAATCGTTGACAAACGCTGGGACGTTCAGTGTTGTGCGCATTAAGCCAGACACCAAAGGGCAGCACAGACCTGTTATTACTCGCTCAAGCATGGCTGAACAAAACCAGTCTCTACCACAAATTGGACCCAGACCTGCCCAGGGTCTCGTAAGTAGATTGCACGGAGGAGTAGAGTTCGTTATTGGAATTAACTGTGAGGGACTTTTAAACCTAGGCCTGTGTATGGCCTTCAATTGAAGCTGCTTCTGCTCCGCCACTCTGCCATTGGACTCTTGATAGTCGTCTCCCCACGCTGCTGCTGGGGGGACTTTTTAACATAGGCCTCTGTATGGCCTTCAATTTTAGCTGCTTACGCTTCGCCACTCTGCCATGGGCCCCTGTACCGCCTCCTCATGCTGCTGCCAGGCCCGTAATCTGCCATGGGCCCCCGTACCGACTCCTCATGCTGCTGCCAGGCCCGTAATCTGTCATGGGCCCCTGTACCGCCTCCTCATGCTGCTGCCAGGTCCAGAGTGTGTCATGGGTCCCTGTACGGCCTCCCATTGCTGCTGTCTCCATCGCCACACTCTGCCATGTGCCACTTTCAGGTCTCCTCACACTGCTGGTGGGTTCCATTTTGTCATAGGGTGCTGTATGGCCTCCCATTGCTGCTGCCTCCACCGCCACACTGTGGCTCCACACTCTGGTTTTGGCCCCGTGACTGCCCAAATGAGTGAAGTGTGCGGTGATTCTAAGATCGACGGCACTCATCTGCATGTCATACTGACTGACAGTATTATTTCTCTTCCCCAGCAGACTCCAAGGGCATTTAAATTAAAGGTACAGTGTTCTGCACTAATATAAAGGCTCTCTGAAGCCTAGAAACACCCTTTTTATAAGTTAAATTCGCAGCGAATATATTCGGCTCGAAGCGAATTTATTCGGCGAATTCGGCGAATCAGCCGAACCGAATTTTTGAATAATTCGCTCATCTCTAATCAGCAACATCAGGAGGCAGCACCCTTAGAGTAAACCTGGACTCTGTACATGGAGAAGAAAAGAAGAGAGGGGTACCAGACTAAGTGCAGTATTAGAAGGTAGTTTAATTGAGCAAGATAACTTGGGTAACTCACTAGATAACATTAGAAAAAAGGCATGTGACGTCCATCCTGAGACACATGCATTTTTTCTACTGTTATCTAGTGAGTTACCCAAGTTATCTTGCTAAATTAAACTACCTTCTAATACTGCACTTAGTCTGGCGCCCCTCTCTTCTTTTTTTTTTAATTCAAACTCTGCCTACAGATACCCAGCAATCTATAGAACACACTCAATGGTATCAAACTAGACAAAGAAAGTGTTTCTAAAACCTGACCATTTTTACCTTAATGCATTCCTTTCATTACGGTAAAAAGTGTTTAGGTTAAAGTATCGACCCCTCAACCCTAATACTTTCCTGAGCCTTATCTCAATCTCAATGTGAATGAAAGCAGTGGCTCTCTCCTTTTCTCCCCTCTCACAGACTTTGCTGAGGCAGTGGAAGAGATTGGTTCCCACTGCCATCAGTCAAATCTTCAGAGGAGGGAGTGGGGGCTGTGGCCAAGCCTCTCTGTCTGTAAGTGGACACAGGCAGCAAGGCCTGGGATTGAGCACACATGTGTGCCATGATAAGAAGTGGCTTCCTATGGTGGCACACCAAGAAGAGGAGGAAACAGAAGCATCGGTAGAGGATCCACGAAGAGGAGGATCAGGGCTGTAAGCAATTTTCCCCTTTAAGATGTATTTATTTTGGTCTAATTTTTTTCATCTCCAAAACCTGGCATTTTTACAGGGGTATATACAGTTGCAAGAAAAAGTATGTGAACCCCTTGGGATTACGTGGAGTTTTGCATGAATTGGGCATAAAATGTGCTCTGAATGTCATCTAAGTCACAACAATAGAAGAACACAGTCTGCTGAACATAATACTACACAAAGATTAGATGTTGCCATGGTTTAATTGCATATAACATGTAAACATTCACAGTGCAGGGAGGAAAAAGTATGTGAGGCCCTAGCTTAATGACTTCTCCCAGAGCTAATTGGAGCCAGGAGTGAGCCAACCTTGACTCCAATCAGTGTGTCATGATATTGGATGTGTTGCTGACAGCTGTCCTGCCCTTAAAAAACACACACCTGTTTTGGGTTTACTGGTTTCAAGAAGCACTGTCTGATGTGAACCATGCCTCGCAGAAAAGAGCTCTCAGAAGACCTACGATCAAGAATTGTTGACTTGCATGAAGCTGGAAAGGGTTACAAAAGTATCACCAAAAGCCTTGATGTTCATGTGTCCACGGTAAGACAGACTGTCTACAAATGGAGAAAGTTTAGCACTGTTGCTACTCTCCCTAGGCGTGGTCGTCCTGTAAAAATGACTGCAAGAGCACAGCGCAGAATGCTGCATGAGGTAAAGAAGAATCCCAGAGTGTCAGCTAAAGACTTACGGAAATCTCTGGCACATGCTAACATTTTTGTTGACACATCTACAATAAGGAAAACATTAAACAAGAATGGAGTACAGGGGAGTACATGGGAGGACACCACGGAGGAAGCCATTGCTGTCCAAAAAGAATATTGAAGCACGTTTGAAGTTTGCAAAAGAGCACCTGGATGTTCCACAGCACTACTGGCAAAATATACTGTGGACAGATGAAACCAAGATTGAGTTGTTTGGGAAGAACACACAACACTATGTGTGGAGAAAAAAAGGCACAGCACACCAACATCAAAACCTCATCTCCACTGTAAAACATGGTGGAGGGAGCATCATGGTTTGGGGCTGCTTTGCTGCCTCAGGGCCTGGACGGATTGTTGTCATTGATGGGAAAATGAATTCCAGAGTTTATCAAGACATTTTGCAGGAAAACGTACGACCATCTGTCCGCCAACTGAAGCTCCACAGAGGATGGGTGATGCAACAGGACAATGACCCAAAGCATACAAGTAATTCAACAAAACAATGGCTGCAACAGCACAGAATACGCCTTCTGGAGTGGCCCAGTCAGAGTCCTGACCTCAACCCGATTGAAATGCTGTGGCATGACCTTAAGAGAGCGATTCACACCAGACATCCCAAGAATATTGCTACACTGAAACAGTTTTGTAAAGAGGAGTGGTCCAAAATGACTCCAGATCGTTGTGCAGGTCTGATCTGCAACTACAGGAAACGTTTGGTTGAGGTTATTGCTGCCAAAGGAGGGTCAACCAGTTATTAAGTCCAAAGGTTCACATACTTTTTCCTCCCTGCACTGTGAATGTTTACATGCTATGTGCAATTAAACCATGGAAACATCTAATGTTTGTGTAGTATTATGTTCAGCAGACTGTGTTCTTCTATTGTCTTGACTTAGATGACATTCAGAGCACATTTTATGCCCAATTCATGCAAAACTCCACGTAATCCCAAGGGGTTCACATACTTTTTCTTGCAACTGTATGTTGTCTACTTTAATGCGTTTTGGTTTTAAAGGCCCCTTTTTAATTGCACTATGGGCCTTATACTCCCGTCCTTCATCCCAGGGTAAACTTTCCTCTTTTTTATCCCCTTCTTTCCCCATGAGTAATGGCATTAGGCATTAGTCCACTATGACATTTATTATTTATCCTATGTTTAGAACCCCTTGCTGAGGCTATATGAACAAAAACAGAAAGCCACAGGATACCTGTGCAACATGCTATCTTTATTCGCAAATTATATATTATTAGTTCTAACTGACCCTTATATTTCTCTGCAGATCCTCTATAAAATATTGTCCATTTTTGGCTCCTTTATAATTAACACTACCAAGACAGAAGCATTGCCCTTACATATTCCTTCCCCACTAATTGCCTCTCTATGGTTCAATTATCCACACCGCTTGGGTATTTACATTATTGTCACCTATTTGAAACTATACAGTGTTAATTACTCCCCTATTTTGAGAAATCCTCCTATTGCTAAAGCGATTGAACCTGGTAATATCCCCTTGATAGGTAGAATAAATGCACTTAAGATGTCAATTTTGCCTAAAATGTAGTACTTCTTTGAGACCCTCTCAGTCCTGATCCCTCTATCTCAACTACAAGCTATTCAACACACTTTTATTAATTTTATTTGATGTTATAAATCCTATCTCATAGCACGTTTGATTCTTAATGCTGAGATCTAGAGGTGGATTAGGAGTAACATTTGATTAAAAACTATTACGCCACGCACTTACGTTCTATTACCTCTAGGTCTGTTCAAAACCCTCCTAATTGATGGACAGAAATGGAATCTGGGCTTATTCACCCTGTACATCCTTGTTCTCTGATTTGGTCAGATGCCTTTATCTCATATACTAAGCTGCAACACTCATGCTCTTCTCCCACGTCATTTACTTTGTCAGTTTGGAAAAAATGCTTTGTAAGGTACTCTCTCTCTTCACCATGCCCCTCTTTGACTATTGTTCTGTACAAACCAGTCATTCCAGATAGTTTTTCCTGTGGACGAATGATGCCCTGGACTTGTACAGCCATTTTTTAGTTACACCACCTTATTAATCCAGTCATTCGCAAACTTCGCCCCTTTGAGGAATTACAAATCAATAAACAGGTACCAAAACATCTTTTGTATTCATTTTGCCATTTTAGGCATTTTCTCTCCACTTTGTCACCTTCCTTAAATGTAGATTGACCCACCGAATATAGATACATTTGCTCCCAAGGCCTTTACCATGAAGGGGTTTTGTGCAGCTCCAAATTCTGCACCTTTTTTTCTGTGATGTAATCATTCTTCAATAAAAAAATCTTTTCAAGCAACATTGATAATTTGTGGAGTGCTGGCAAATATGAACGTTGACCTGTGATGTTTCCAGCTGGATGTTGCCGAGGCACCCGACACTTCTGAGCCTGATTTAGGAACGTGAGTGCTGGGAATATTAACACTACCAAGGTCCCCATCAGTTAAACACAATTTCTTCTATTTACAAAATTCTTCACAATGAATCCTCACTTTCTGAGGACTGACATTTGTATATGCATAAATGGGCACAGTGCCACATCTTTCTGAAGTGCTGGGTGAGACTCTGGGATTCTGCTTCTAAATCTTCCTGGTGTGTGATGTATAGAAAGAATACCTATAACATTTTGATGGCTTGGTGTAAAATGTCCTGAGATGTTACATGCTCACAACCCATTAATATAAGAAACCTGCTAGAGGTAAGGGAAAGGGCTCTCTAAACAATATATTCTGACAGTGCCCTCGTATCCAACCCTTTTGGTCTGATGTGAGATCTATTTTTGCATTTTTTTTTACATATCTCTCCCTTTGGACCCTATTCACTCTTTCCTTGGCGTAACATTCCTTGGTATTTCCAAACAGTTCAAAAATGAGTGGCCTATATTTTACCATCATCCAGGAGAACCATTTCTCTACATTGGCTATCCACATAGACCCCATCCCCCTCCCAGCTATTGGATACCATTGTGGATGTTAACAGAATAGAACACCCCATGTCAAGAATTAGTGACACATTAGAACAGTTTAATAAAATCTGTATCATGTGGGATCAATCAGTCTATGGTCCCCCATAGCCTAATGTTATTTCATTGGCCTTAGTTCTATGCCAACTGACATGATATAATCCTGGTGTGCATTGTCCTATTTAATCTTTTTTCATGTCTCATACTTTAATATGCTCCCTATCAAACCTGCAGTTGTCATGCTTCATTGAAACATTGATATCCACTTGACTCGCCTTACTAGGATTTATGATGTATTGCTGCTCCATTTGATGGGTTCCCCTAAGCACTGCACAGCCAGGCAACACGTATCTTCCACATCTTTACACACAGAGTCAGTAAAACAGTTCTTGAGTTTGGTTTTGTTGTTTTTTATTAGGGGTTAACAACTTGGATGGGGTCTAGGAGTATATGGGATGCCCAAGGAACTGTAAAAATTAAGGGCAAACACTGTACAAAATGTGGATCAAAAAATAGCAACTTAAGGAGCACTGATATCCCCTTGGTGTACCTCCCCAGACCCCAGATGAATATTTCTTCCTTCATCTGGCTGTTCTGAGGGTAGTCCAAGATGAGAACTAGTTGGGCATTGCACCTGACCACCCTCTCCCTTCTCTGGCCCAGGGGGTGTAGAAGTGCTCACACTGGCCTGTCCTGTCAGCTTGATGGGTCACAGGTGCTTACAGGCCTTACGTTGGGCTGGCTTCTTCCCTGCTGACAGGAAGTCCTTCCTAGGAGACTTGTGGCACAATGGAGATCCTTCCATCCAGCACCAGCCTGCCGGTAGCCCCCCTCCCTTGATCCCCCTCCCAGGCTCCACACTCCAGCACCTTCTCTCAGTCCATCTTCCATCCGACTCCAACACTACTCCTGGTGCACAGGCACTCTCACACTTAAGGGTTGCTCTTAGCCACCATGCCCATCCTCCTGCCTGGGGATTGGCCAAGTTCCCTTAAACATGCAAATCCAAGCTTCCTCCCCTCCTCCACCCCTCTTCTAGAAAGTTCCTAGAAGGAGGGTTTCAGAAACCCTGACCTGTAGAGCCTCCCAGCCTGTACCGAGGTGACCTCTGTACCTCACTCCCAGGCTGACTTATTCCAGGCTTCTAACCAGCCTCTGACTCACAAAAGTAACAAATACTATCTAGCTAAAACTAGAGGGTGCTACATACTTTATCTGTGTTACTCTTTGAAGACCCCAAAAATACAGTTAAAAAAATTACACACACACACACACACACACACACACACACACACACACACACACACACACACACACACACACACACACACACACAACACATGATAAACATTATATATATATATATATATATCACATTCATAGTTTACTATCCTTTCAAAAGGTATAACTAAAGGTACCCTCTTCCCAATAAACCAATGCTGCATGGCATTTGGCTACACATTCTTTCTTGCTCACATCTCCTGTTGTCATCCCTTGTCTTTTGAAATAAACTGTTTTAGTGACAAGTTTAGGGACTGCTGTGTGCTGAACATTTGGATGTTTGCATATCTGGCAAACCTTTCTGGACCTGGTGAATGCCAAAACCGCTGGGTAAAATACTTGTTTACACGTGTGAAAAAAATGCTTGTTTACAGATTCCTGCATGGTAGAAGCAGGCGGGACATGTTAGCAGGACTCAGGAAGCAGCTTTCCCCTGTCCACAGCTCTGCCTATTACAGCCCTAATCCAGCTTCCCCTCTGCAGTTTATTTCGGAGGCAGAGAAGCCAGTCAGCCTTTCTCAACCAGGATGCTACCACACCCCTGACAAACCCAGACAGCACCCCAGGGTCCTGTGGCACCCCAGTTAAGAAAGGCTGATTTATAGCAGTCTGAAGTCAGAGAACCATGGTAGGCAGATAACCAAGCAAACCTTGCAATGCCACTGATTCCTCCATACCTTATAATTTATTTCCCATTTAGCTTTCCCCTTATCCCCTTAGCCAAATAAGCTGGAAACTTGCAATGTCTTTAACTGGTTTGAAAAACATTTTTTAGGATCAGATCTGTAATTACATAAATATGATGGCCTGAAAGTTTAAAATGAACTGCTTCATTTACGTTTAGGCGGGGGGGGGGGATCTCTCATTCTGGGTCGATGTCATATGACATCCTCCCCAGGCCACGCTGCTGTGCGATCTGTCACCCACTGTGTCTACTGGACATAGCCGATGACAGATCACTGTATCTGGCCATTGACCAGTCACAGTAGATCACTTGACAATTGTACACTATGGATAGCTTTCATTCATGCCATCCATTGTGAGCTATTGTCAGAAAACAACAAAAAGAGAAAATTTCCTGTGGCACTTAATTAACAGCACCTGATCTGTGAACCATTCAGGTGAAATGAATCACTGCTAGTGTTTGAGAAACAATGTGGCCTACTCATTGAATAAACCTTTGTAACAACTTAAAAGTAAACACATAATACAATGTTAAAAATTCTTCATACTGTGACATATGAGAATAAACTTAATCCCGGAGGTTAGGCTGTGTAACTAGACATATATACAGACAATAATAGAACCAGGCTGCCAACTCCAATCTGGCTTGGGAAGACTGATATCTGAAATGAATAAACGGGGAAGGAGAGAGAGGTGCGTTTTCGGAAGAACAAACTTCCTTCATCAGCCTCCTGTTCTCCTGAAAAGGCATTCCCTTCGTGGTGTTACCGGGCTGCTCATCCTTTCCTGCATGGCAGTCCTTTCCAATGAATCTTCAGTTCCAGAGTTCTGTCAATCCACTGATTAGCCAGTGCACATAGCGCCTGAAGCTCCTGCACTTTTTGCTACGCTCTTGGCTTTGCATTGCTAAGGCGCCCATCCTCTCTGCACCTCCAGTAGCTGCCTTTCCATCCAGCTCCCAGTGGCTCAAGCCATCCATCTGCCTGCAGTTATGGACTTTTGCCATAATGACATGCCTGCAAACACTTCACCCTTCTGAGTGCAATATTATATGATTTTAACTTTTTTAAAATAAATGGTCATACTACACTATATTGGTTCTTTGGTTCCTCTCTCCCCTTCCCCATTTATTCATTGTGTACTATTGTGTTGCTTGCTGTGATTAGCTACAGTGATCACAGATAGAGTCAATCATGTGATTATCTGTGGCCTATCACAAATAATCACAATACACACTGAATTAATCGATTTATTCTTTAAAATGGTTGTTTATAACAGGGAAATGTACTGTTATAAGCAATCATAATGTGTAAAAAAAAGTCCTGATCATCTCCCCAGAGTAGTACAGTGTTACTATGGTAAAAAAAAATTATTTTAACATTTTTTTTGTATTATTTTACATATTGTGACCGGTGTCCCTGATCACTGCCACCCCAGTTATATGATGATGCTGAACTGCACCGGTGACGATATGTAAAAAAAAATAATATTAATAATAATTGCAAAAAAACCCTTCTTTCATTTCTTCATTTTCCAAAAAAATTGTGACAAAAAATTACAACTTCAGAAAACTTGCCATGCCTCTCACTAAATACAATGGACTATCTAATTTCTAAAAAGGGATCATTTGGGGCAGTATTTGTACTGTCCTGGCATTTTCGAGCGAGAAGAAATTAGTTAGGCCATCAGTACATCAGGAGTGATTGATTTTCAAATACTGTATATATCTCAAAGTTATAACGTTCACACAAACAAATATACACTTATTTGGGTTATTTTACCAATGAAATATAGCAGAATACATGTTGGTCTAAATTTAGGAAGAAAGATAATTTATTTGCAAAATGTTATAACAGAAACAAAGAAAAATTCATTTTTTTTTCAAAATGTTCTGATTTTTTTGTTTATTTAGCAAAAAATAATAATATCCAGTGGTGATTAAATACCACCAAAAAAGTGCTCTATATTGTGAACAAAATGATAAAAATTTCATATGGGTACAGTGTTGCAATGACCATGCAATTGTCATTCAAAGAGTGACAGCACTGAAAGCTGAAAATTGGCCTGAGCAGAAAGGGAATGAAAGTGTCCAGTATTAGAGTGGTTACAATTGAAATGTATTGCATGTGCTTAAAAAAATAAACTGTGGGGAAAATATTTATTTGATCCCCTGCAGATTTTGTAAGCTTGCCCACTTACAAAAAAATTAAGGGTCTATAATTTTTATCATAGGTGTATTTTAAATGGTAGATACAGAATATCAACCAAAAATGACAGAGACAGAATATCAACCAAAAATCCAGAAAAAAACACATAATACAAATGTCAAAATTCAAGTCACAGTTCAGTAAGTAAAATAAGTATTTGATCCCCAAGCAAAACATGACAGTACTTGGTGGAGAAACCCTTGTTGGCAAGCACAAAGGTAAGATGTTCCTTGTAGTTGCTTACCAGGTTTGCACACATCTCAGGAGGGATTTGGTCCACTCTTCTTTACAGATCTTCTCTAAATCCTTAATGTTTCTTGGCTGTTGTTTGGCAATTGGAAGTTTCACCTCCCTCCATAAATTTTCTATAGGATTGAGGTCTGGAGACTGGCTAGGCCTCTTCATGACCTTAATGTTCTTCTTCTTGAGCCACTGCTTTCTTGCCTTGTCAGGTTGGTCTCCCCTCTGAAGACGTTAGTGGCACGAAAAGCTTAAGGAGGAACCAACACACCATGACATCACGCCGCCAGAGCCACGTGCAGGTCCGGCGGCCATCTTTTACATCGCATCAGTGCTGCTTTAACTCTGCATTACTGTGTACCCTTTTTGCCTAACTTTATGGAATAAACCTTTTCTTAATTACTACACTATGGGCACTTCTTTTGTGGCTCTTTCTTGGAGCTATTAACTATAGAGCCTACAGATGATCCTCACCTAACCAGCACCCAGAGGAGGGAAGACCTGTAACCAGGCTGAGCACCCATCCATCCTAAAGGGGGCCTCTGGATGAACAGATTTTCACTTACAGTTGCAAGAAAAAGTATGTGAACCCCTTGGGATTACGTGGCGTTTTGCATGAATTGGGCATAAAATGTGCTCTGAACGTCATCTAAGTCACAACAATAGAAGAACACAGTCTGCTGAACATAATACTACACAAACATTAGATGTTACCATGGTTTAATTGCACATAACATGTAAACATTCACAGTGCAGTGAGGAAAAAGTATGTGAGGCCCTAGCTTAATGACTTCTCCCAGAGCTAATTGGAGCCAGGAGTGAGCCAACCTTAACTCCAATCAGTGTGATGATATTGGATGTGTTGCTGACAGCTGTGCTGCCCTTAAAAAACACACACCTGTTTTGGGTTTACTGGTTTCAAGAAGCACTGTCTGATGTGAACCATGCCTCACAGAAAAGAGCTCTCAGAAGACCTACGATCAAGAATTGTTGACTTGCATGAAGCTGGAAAGGGTTACAAAAGTATCTCCAAAAGCCTTGATGTTCATGTGTCCACGGTAAGACAGACTGTCTACAAATGGAGAAAGTTTAGCACTGTTGCTACTCTCCCTAGGCGTGGTCATCCTGTAAAAATGACTGCAAGAGCACAGCACAGAATGCTGCAGGAGGTAAAGAAGAATCCCAGAGTGTCAGGTAAGGACCTACAGAAATCTCTGGCACATGCTAACATTTTTGTTGACACATCTACAATAAGGAAAACATTAAACAAGAATGGAGTACATAGGAGGACACCACGGAGGAAGCCATTGCTGTCCAAAAAGAATATTGCAGCACGTTTGAAGTTTGCAAAAGAGCACCTGGATGTTCCACAGCACTACTGGCAAAATATACTGTGGACAGATGAAACCAAGATTGAGTTCTTTGGGAAGAACACACAATACTATGTGTGGAGAAAAAAAGGCACAGCACACAAACATCAAAACCTCATCCCCACTGTAAAACATGGTGGAGGGAGCATCATGGTTTGGGGCTGCTTTTCTGCCTCAGGGCCTGGACGGATTGTTGTCATTGCTGGGAAAATGAATTCCAGAGTTTATCAAGACATTTTGCAGGAAAACGTACGACCATCTGTCCACCAACTGAAGCTCCGCAGAGGATGGGTGATGCAACAGGACAATGACCCAAAGCATACAAGTAATTCAGCAAAACAATGGCTGCAACCGCACAGAATACGTCTTATGGAGTGGTCCAGTCAGAGTCCTGACCTCAACCCGATTGAAATGCTGTGGCATGACCTTAAGAGAGCGATTCACACAGACATCCCAAGAATATTGCTACACTGAAACAGTTTTGTGAAGAGGAGTGGTCCAAAATTATTCCAGATCGTTGTGCAGGTCTGATCTGCAACTACAGGAAATGTTTGGTTGAGGTTGTTGCTGCCAAAGGAGGGTCAACCAGTTATTAAGTCCAAAGGTTCACATACTTTTTCCTCCCTGCACTGTCAATGTTTACATGTTATGTGCAATTAAACCATGGCAACATCTAATGTTTGTGTAGTATTATGTTCAGCAGACTGTGTTCTTCTATTGTTGTGACTTAGATGACGTTCAGAGCACATTTTATGCCCCATTCATGCAAAACTCCACGTAATCCCAAGGGGTTCACATACTTTTTCTTGCAACTGTATATTGTGTTACCAATGGTTTGTCTGGTGACTGTGGTCCCAACTTGCTTGAGTTCTTTCACAAGCTCCTCCCGTGTAGTTCTGGGCTGATCCCTCACTTTTCTTATGATCATCCTTACCGCATGAGGTGAAATCCTGCATGGAGCTCCAGATTAATGGTTATTTTGTATTTCTTCCATTTGCGAATAATCGCTCCAACAGTTGTCTCCTTCTCACCAAGTTTCTTTCTGATGGTCTTGTAGCCCATTTCAGCCTTGTGCAAGTCTGCAATCTTGTCCTTGACATCTTTTGACAGCTCTTTGGACTTGCCTATGATGGTGAGGTTTGAATGGAAGAAAGATTCTGTTTACAGGTATATTTTATACACATAATGAATTGTTGTTAGGAGCACCTTCTTAAAATGGCAGGACTAATCTGTGTACCACATGAGCACATAGACAGTCTGTGGGAACCAGAATTATTGTTGGTTGGTAGGGGATCAAATACTTATTTTACTCACTGAACTGCAACTCAATTTATAACATTTGCATTATGTGTTTTTTTCTGGATTTTTGGTTGATATTCTGTACCTATCATTTAAAATACACCTATGATAAAAATGATAGACCCTTCATTTCTTTGTAAGTGGGCAAACTTACAAAGTCTGCAGGGGATCAAATGATTATTTTTCCTACTGTACATTACCTAAACTGTAATACATTATGTCCAAAAAGGGAGATTGAATATTTCAGTTACAGAGTGTAGGACAGAGCCAGAGGGCGACCGTAACATTTGCACGGTAACAGGGTCCAAGGGGCATTAGAAAAAGAATTTAACAACCTAGTCTATAGTAGCAGGGTTGAGTGAGGGAACTATTGAGTGTACCTGTGGACTTGGAGTGTTAAGTGGAGGATATATCTTTACAGTGGAGATCTCATCACAAATTGTATCAATCTTATTTTTGAAGTGATTGACAATCTCCTGGGCCATTGAGTTAGTGGGTGCAGGTAGTGGAGAATGAAGTAGAGAGTTAAAGGAAGAGTTGATGGGGACAGGATGAGAGAGTGTTAATAAGAGTAATAAAATAGGTTTGGTTGGCAATGTAGAGACGGGAATTATATTTTTGGAGGGCAGATTTATATTGGTTGAAGTCTTTCTGAGACTTAGGCTTACTCCACAGACATTTGAGAGCATGGCTACCTTTTCTGAGGTTTTTGGTGTCATCAGTTGTAGCAGTTGGGGCCTGATTCTCTGTGTAGTGAGGAGGGTGAGTGTCAAGGTCCTACCTTTTCCCAGAGGTTATGCTGCTCCATGTGCTGGCATCCATCTTGGGTTTCTGCAAAGCATGGTGGGAGCCTTTTATGCTTTCAGGCCTCTGCGGTCCATCCCCCAGAGGGGTGTGGTTGAGCACATTTAAGCCTGTTGTTTGCACTTGCTCTTTGCATTCGTGTCCTGTTTGATAGTGTTGTTGCAAGCTCTTATTCTACTCTTGTGGCTCTCCTGGAAACTGAATCGGCTTTGTCTAAGACTATTCTCAGCCTTATCCCTTTATCTGACCTCCCATTGCTGAACCCGGCTTGTGACCCGTGTATTCTTGTCTACCGTTCTGTACTGTCTGTCCCGCTGTTATCAACCCGGCCTGTCCGACTACGCTATCGTTCTTATCTGGTTCCTACCAGCTATACGCCATTGGCGGCAGCCATTACCGCAGCTGGGGTTTCTCGGGGGCCACGACCTGGTTCCTGGCTGCGTCAAGTCCATCCCCACCATCAGGGGCCCTGGTGAAGGGCAGCCTGGGGCTTAGACTCCGCGCCCTGAGGGACTCCAATCTGTGGGTGGTGGTTGTCGTTAGTCGGTGCGTGACCCTGCCATTAGGCCTGCCTGTCCATTCCACAGCTCCTGCCCTGACAGTGAGTGTGTCCAGGGAGGATGACAGTGAACTGTTTTGGACAGAATTGGCTAGGTTTGGACAGGACAGGGGTGAGATTTTGTCATAGAGGTGATCAGAAGCAGAATAGAGAAGAGAAGGGTTAAAGCTGCAAAGGTTTCTATGGGTAACTGTTAGGTGGTTGGAGGGAGAGGGGGTGGAAGACAGGGAGGGAGTGAAACCAATTATGGAGTGATCAGAGAGAGGAAATGGATTTTTTTGAGACATTGCACAGAGTGCATAGGTATGAGAAAACAAGGCCAAAGGTGTTGCAATCAGATTGAGTAGAAGCATGTATCCAATTTTTTTTTAAATGTTGGCAGCTATGCAACTGCAAGCCTTTTTTCCTCAAAAGGGCTTGCAAGGATGCTATAATTTACTCAAAGATTTGTTAAGTTACAATTGCTAGGTAATTGCCGTGCTTATGGCCAGCGTAAGGTTACAGACAGAATTTCCAGTAAGAGCTATTCAGCACTCTCAAACTGGATATAAGGGGGGCATTAGGACCTTTAAGAAATCTGCTGAAGGCTTGTTAATTTTTTTAATAAATTATATTAAAGTAGAACTAATGGCAATAAATTTTTTTAGTTTGGATAGAGTGTAGAGAGATTAGAACATCTTTCAGGTTTTATTGATGTCTGTACCTCCATTAGGGAGATTCACCCTCTCTATGTGTTCTCTTTACCATTAATATCAAAAGTGAAAATAAAAATCTCAAATTTTGGGTTGTCCCCAGAACAGTATTAACCAATTCAATACCAGGCAATTTTACACCTTCCTGCCCAGGCCAGTTTTTAGGTTTCAGCGCTCTCACACTTTGAATAACAATTGCACGGTCATACAACATTGTACCCAAACTAAAATTTTTGCATTTTCTTCACACAACTAGAGCTTTCTTTTGGTGGTATTTAATCACCACTGGGGTTTTTATTTTTTGCTAAATTAACAAAAACATGACCAAAAATTTAGAAAAAAAAAAAGTTTTTCTTTGTTTCTGTTATAAAAGTTTGCAAATAAATAATTGTTCTTCATAAATTTAGGCCGAGATGTATTCTGCTACATGTCTTTGGTAAAAATAACCCAAATTATGATGTATTTTTTAGTTTATAGGAAAGTTATAGAGTTCACAAACTATGGTATAAATCTGAATATTGATCAATCCTGAAGTACTGACAGCCAATCTAATTTCTTCAGGTCCAAGAATGTCAGAACAGTACAGATATCCCCCAAATGACCCCTTTTTGCAAAGTAGACAGTCCAATGTACTTCATAAGAGGCATGGCGAGTTTTTTGAAGTTGTATTTTTTTGGTCATAATTTTTCGGAAAATGAAAAATTTAAAAAAATTTGTTTCACTATTTTTTTTTACATATTGTCACCAGTGCAGTACAGTGTTATCATATAACTGGCATGGTGGTGATCAGGGACACTGACTGGTGACAGTATGAAAAAAAAAAATATATATTTTTTTATTTTTTTTATTTTTTATTAAATTTTTGTTTCTTTTTTTAAGATTTTTTTTTCATATTTCACTATGACCAAAGTAGTACAATGTTACCATAGTAACATTGTACTACTTTGGGGAAGCGATCAGTATATATATATATTTTTTTTTTACACAGTTTGCTTATAGCGAAGAATTACTTTGCTATAAGCAAGCATTTACCTGAATGACATCGATTTATTTAGGGTTTTTTTTTTTTTGTGCTTAGCTGTGATTTGGCCACAGCTAATCACATGACATGTGCATGTGATTAGCTGTGACCATTCACAGCTAGACACTAGTATACAATGGATGGCATGAATGAAGCCATCCATTGTATACAACTGTCATGTGACCTACTGTGATTGGTCACAGCAGGTCACATGGTATCGGCAACGGGGCCGATACTCAGATCTGTCATCGGCCGTGTCCGAGGTACACGGCCGGTGACAGATCGCGCCGCTGCGCCGCTCTGCATTAGCACAATCTGCGCACATGCGGGAGGACGCCATATGGCGTCCACCCGGAACGCTGATGACATTTGCCGCCCCCCATTCGGCCATAGGGCGGGCGGCAAATGGTTAAAGGAGAAAGCTTCACATAAGGGCACAAGTTCTGGTGACAACCAGGGATTCCCTGACTTTGACTAGATTTCCTCTAACTTCCTGTTGTGGCTGTAGGCTGTAGGAGTGGCGGTGTATTGCATGGAAAGAAATCACATTCCTGGTACATGTGAATGGTCAACTTGGTGACAAGACACAAAGTGGGTCCAACCAAAAAAAGTGTGTATGAGTTGGCCAAGGGAGGAGGTGTAGATGGAGCAGAGAAGGGGCCCGAGGACGGAGCCTTGAGGGACCCCAACAGAGAGGGGGAGTGAGGGGGAGGTTGTAGCATTATAGGTAACGCTGAAGGAGCATTGTGACAGGTAGGATGAGAGCCAGGAGAGAGCAGGGGGTGGTCGACTGTGTCGAAGGCTGCGGAGAGGTCAAGGAGTAGGAGCACTGAATAGTGGCCATTAGCTTTGGTGGTTAGCAGGTCATTGGAGAGTTTGAGTAAGGCAGTTTCGGTGGAGTGGAGTGGACGGAAGCCGGATTGAAGGGGATCGAATGTAATGTTCTTTTTTTTCCAAGTAGATTCTTCCTGTAAGGGACCGCCCGGCGGTACTACTAGCACTCCACTGAATAGGCGTCCCCAGCGCACGGAGTCTAAGTCCCAGGGTGCTTGTTCACCAGGGCCCCTGATGGTGGGGATGGACTTGGAGCTCCCTGAGACCAGGTCGTGACTACCGGGTGCGTCCGTCAGTGGTAGTAGTATGCGCAAGGGGCTCCCACGGGGAAGAGTCTGATGTGAGGAGGTCAGAAGACCCCACTGCACGGAATGGATGGATGGATGAGCAGGGTCAGACGGGCCGGGTCGGTAACAGAGAGGGCGGCAAGGTACAAGGCAGCGGGCATAGAATGGTCGGGTCACACGCCAGGTCAGCAACAGCAGGTCAAATCCAATAGGGGGCATTCAGGAGAGAGGTCAGGCAAAGCAAGGGTCAGAACAGGCGAAAACAGCAAGGTCAGGTTCAATCCGGGTCAATAACTTACAGGGTACAGGTTCACAGGATTCAGAATGCAGGAAAGACCAGAAGGCACTGAATGACAGCTCAGGGTCGTTTAAATATCCCGCCCTGCGCTGCCATTGGTGCCCAGCGGGCGGCCGCGGCTTCTACTGCGCATGCGCGAACTCGAACGCCGCGGCCGGCCCGGAACCAGTGCTCGAGTCCCTGCGCCGGGCGGCATACTGCGCCTGCGCCGGGACCAACGCGGCGGGGATCGAGGGGATCCCTGACATTGCCCCCCCCCTACGGGCAACCTCCGGATGCCCACCCGATCTCTCCACCACGGGTGATCGCGAAAGAACCTCCGGACAAGTCTGGGTGCATGGACATTATGGGCTGGTTCCCAAGAATTGTCCTCAGGACCATAGCCCTTCCATTTGATAAGGAATTGGGTCTGGCCTCCCCTCCTTCGACACTTCAGGATTGTTTCAACCTCAAATTCTTCTTCTCCTTCGACCGTTACCGCTTCCGGGGGTCTAGATTCCCGGTCAGGGAAGGCATCTGGGACCACAGGCTTCAGAAGGGACACATGAAAGACCGGGTGGATCTTGAGCGTGTCAGGGAGGGCGAGTTCATAGGCTACTTCGTTAACCATCCGTTTAATGCAGAAGGGGCCTATAAATTTGGGTCCCAATTTCTTCGACGGGCAAAGCATCTTTAGATTGGACGTCGCCAGCCAAACCTTCTCCACAATAGAGGCACAGGTTCTGGGATCGTCTGCGCAGATGTTCCTCTGGGGATAGTTTAGGCCGTGCCAGGCCGAGCTGCATGGGTTCGGGGTTGTCTCCAGGTGGCCGGTTTTGGATGACTGGCCTAGGTGTTTGACTGGGACCCTGAAATGATCCCCAGGGATTTCCATGACCCTGGCCGGACCTCTCAAACCTGCGTTCCCGCAGTCTACGGTCAATTTTAATGGTCAGTGCTATTAGGTCCTCTAAAGTCTCAGGTACCTCCACCCGGGCGAGCTCGTCTTTCAGGCCGTCTGATAGGCCAACACGGAACTGATGCAGGAGTGCGAACTCGTTCCAGCGAGTATCCCCCATCCACCGCCTAAATTCAGATGCGTACTCCTCCGCCGCTCGGCGGCCTTGCCGGAGTGTGTACAGAGTAGCTTCAGCAGAAGCTGCCCGCTGCGGGTCATCATAAAGGATGGCCATAGCATCAAAAAAACTGTCAACCGAACCAAGGTGAGGGTCATTTTTTCCCTGTAATCGATGGGCCCAGTCTTGGGGTTCACCCTGCAGGAGGGATATGACGAACCCCACCTTCACGGATTCAGTCACGAAGGTTCGGGGTTGTAGCTCAAAATAGAGGAGGCAGGACTCGCGGAATGATCTGAACCGTGTGCGGTCCCCGTGGAAACGTTCTGGTAAGGGTACTCGGGGGTCGGCCGCCGGGAGTGGTGCGAATGCCCCAGACACCAGCACAGGGGCTGCTACAGCTGGAGGTGTGGGGACCGCGGCCTGTGGGGCAGGAACGGATATAGTGCAGGCCTGGAATTGAGTTTCAATCTGCTGACATCTATCCTGCAGGGCCGATACGGCCTGTGTCAAATTGGATAGGTGCCTGCAGATCTCCTCCAGCGGCGAGGGACCTCCTCTAGACTCAGTCATGGCCTTCTGGTACTGTAAGGGACCGCCCGGCGGTACTACTAGCACTCCACTGAATAGGCGTCCCCAGCGCACGGAGCCTAAGTCCCAGGGTGCTTGTTCACCAGGGCCCCTGATGGTGGGGATGGACTTGGAGCTCCCTGAGACCAGGTCGTGACTACCGGGTGCGTCCGTCAGTGGTAGTAGTATGCGCAAGGGGCTCCCACGGGGAAGAGTCTGATGTGAGGAGGTCAGAAGACCCCACTGCACGGGATGGATGGATGGATGAGCAGGGTCAGACGGGCCGGGTCGGTAACAGAGAGGGCGGCAAGGTACAAGGCAGCGGGCATAGAATGGTCGGGTCACACGCCAGGTCAGCAACAGCAGGTCAAATCCAATAGGGGGCATTCAGGAGAGAGGTCAGGCAAAGCAAGGGTCAGAACAGGCAAAAACAGCAAGGTCAGGTTCAATCCGGGTCAATAACTTACAGGGTACAGGTTCACAGGATTCAGAATGCAGGAAAGACCAGAAGGCACTGAATGACAGCTCAGGGTCGTTTAAATATCCCGCCCTGCGCTGCCATTGGTGCCCAGCGGGCGGCCGCGGCTTCTACTGCGCATGCGCGAACTCGAACGCCGCGGCCGGCCCGGAACCAGTGCTCGAGTCCCTGCGCCGGGCGGCATACTGCGCCTGCGCCGGGACCAACGCGGCGGGGATCGAGGGGATCCCTGACACTTCCATTCACATTGATCAATGTGGGTGAAGAAATTTCTGCCAGAAAAAGTGTGTAGTATGCCCACCATTAGAATATACTGCTCTGCATCTACCCACTTCTAATGTTTGGTATACAGTGAGGAACATAAGTATTTGAACACCTTGCTATTTTGCAAGTTCTCCCACTTAGAAATCATGGGGGGGTCTGAAATTCACATTGTAGGTGCATTCCCACTCTGAGAGACAGAATTAAAAAAAACAAATTCAGGAAATCACATTGTATGATTTTTAAAGAATTTACTTGTCTTGCACTGATGAACTTAAGTATTTGAACACCTAAGAAACAGCAAGAATTCTGGCTCTCAAAGACCTGTTACTGTGCCTTTAAAAAGTCCACCTCTACTCCACTCATTAATCTAACTTAGTAGCACCTGTCTAAGCTCTTTAAAGACACCTGTCTACCCCACAGTCAGTCAGATGCCAACTATTACCATGGGCAAGACCGAAGAGCTGTCAAAGACACCAGAGACAAAATTGTGGACCTCCACAAGACTGGAAAGGGCTATGGGGCAATTGCCAAGCAGCTTGGTGAAAATAGATCAACTGTTGGAGCAATTGTTAGAAAATGGAAGAGGCTAAAGACGAGTGTCAGCCTCCCTCGGACTGGGGCTCTATGCAAGATCTCACCTCGTGGGGTATCACTGATGATAAGAAAGGTGAGGAATCAGCCCAGAACTACAAGGGAGGAGCTGGTCAATGACATGAAGAGAGCTGGGACCACAGTTTCAAAGGTCACTGTCGGTAGAACACTACCCCGTCATGGTTTCAAATCATGCATTGCACAGAAGGTTCCCCTGCTCAAGTCATCACATGTCCAGGCCCATCAGATGTTTGCGAATGACCATCTGGATGATCCAGAGGAGGCATGGGAGAAAGTCATGTGGTCAGATGAGACCTCCTCTCCCCTCCTACTCCCACAAACCGCCGCAACCCCCTCAACCTTATACCTGTCCCCCTCCTCCCCGCATCCACCCCTCCACTCTCGGTTGCACTCCTGAACTCCCGATCGGTTTGCAACAAGCTCACCGCCATCCATGACCTCTTTATCTCCCACTCCCTCAACCTCCTAGAAGTCACCGAAACCTGGATCCAAGCCACTGACTCCACCTCCCCTGCAGCACTCTCCTATGGAGGTCTCGTCTGGTCCCATTCACCCAGACCGAGCGGCCGTAGAGGTGGTGGGGTCGGCATGCTCTTGTCATCGCTGAGCACCTTCCAGGTCCTCCCAAACCCCCCCTCTCTATCCTTCTCCTCCTTTGAGGCCCACTGCATCCGACTCTTCTCCCCCACCCCTCTGAGGATTGCAGTAATCTATCGGCCTCCTGGACCCGTATCCTGCTTCCGTAACAACTTTTTCCGCCTGGCTACCCTTCTTCCTCTCCTCTGAGCTACCCACCATCATCCTTGGAGACTTCAATATCCCTATCAATGTCAACAACCCGGCTACATCCCAACTACTCCACTTAACCTCTTCTTTTTCACTCACTCAGTGCACACAGTCCTCCACCCACACCGATGGGAACACCCTCCACGACCTCACAAACATCCCTTTCCCTCTCTCTGACCACAACCTCCTTACTTTCTCCATCTCCCTGTCCTCTAACACACCCCCCCCCGAACCTCAAACCATCACCAGCCGTAACCTCCGCAACCTGAACCCGGCCCCTCTCCACTCTGCAGCTGACCGTCTGTATGACAGTATCCTCCCACTGTCATGCCCTGACCTGGCCACTACTGCGTACAACAACTCGCTATCAGCTGCCCTAGACTCCTTAGCAGCCCTGACCACACGTAGCATTAGACCCCGACCGCTTCCACCCTGGCAGAACGACCACACTAAAAGTCTTAAACCACGCAGTCGTGCGCTGGAGCGATTATGGTGTAAAACCAGAACCCCTCGAGCTTTCTCCCTCTACAAATCCGCATTCCTCACCTACACCTCCACCCTCCATGCTGCCAAACAAGCATACTTCATTACCCTCATCAACACCCTCTCCACCTGTCCTCGCCAGCTCTTCTCCACTTTCAACTCCCTACTCCCCCCCCCTCCCACACCCACCCAGTACCTCACTCACCACCCACGAGATTGCCAATCACTCCCAAAACAAGATTGACGCAATCCGTAAGGACATCGCCAATGCTCAACCTACCTCCCCACCTAGCCTCCCTCCCACTATAACCCCATCAACTCTCCCCTCTTCTGACCTCGCAACCGCCCTTCCCCCCACCACAGCTAACATCCCGCACACCTTATTCTCCCCAACACTCTGCTCCTTCAGCACTGCTACCACTGAGGAGGTCACTAAGGTCTTCTCAGAAGCCCCCCTCACCACTTGCCCCCTTGACCCTGTACCCACAGAACTCCTCCGGTCACCCTCCTCTTTCATCCTACGCTCCCTCACCCACATCTTCAATCTCTCCTTCTCCACTTGCGCATTCCTCTCCCCCCTAAAGCACGCACACATCACTCCCATACTCAAAAAACCCTCTCTGGACCCCACCAACCTGAACAACCTTAGACCCATCTCCCTGCTGCCATTTACTTCCAAGCTCCTCGAGCGCTTGGTCTACAATCGCCTAAGCACCCACCTCACTGACAACAACCTCCTCGATCCACTACAGTCTGGCTTCCGTCCCCTACACTCCACCAAAACCGCCCTACTCAAAATCACTAGTGACCTGCTAACCACCAAAGCTAATGGCCACTACTCAGTCCTCTTACTCCTCTACCTTTCTGCGGCCTTCGACACAGTTGACCACCCCCTCCTCCTTAATAAACTACACTCCCTTGGCATCAGAGACTCCGCTCTCTCCTGGCTCTCCTCCTAACTATCCCAACGCTCCTTCAGCGTTACCTATAATGCCACCACCTCCCCCTCTCTCCCCCTCTCTGTTGTGGTCCCCCAAGGCTCTGTCCTTGGGCCCCTTCTCTTCTCCATCTACACCTCCTCCCTCGGCAAACTAATACACTCCCACGGCTTCAACTACCACCTCTACGCCAATGACACGCAAATTTTCCTCTCCACCCCTCACCTCACCCCCTAAGTCTGTGCCCGTATTGCCCACCTACCCAACGACATATCAGACTAGATGTCGCTCCATTTTCTCAAATTGAACCTTTCCAAAACTGAGCTCCTAATTTTCCCCCCAGACCGTGCCCCCCACCCCACCCTCTCCATCCTGACCAACAACGCCACCATCAGTCCCACCCCGCAAGCCAAAGTCCTACATGTCACTCTTGACTCAAACCTGTCCTTCCAACCCCATGTCCAATCGTTGGCAGGCTTCATCTTCCGCAACATCTCCAGCATACGTACGTTCCTAACCCCAGACACTATTAAACAACTTGTTCACTCCCTTATTATCTCACGACTCGACTACTGCAACTCCCTTTTCACCGGCCTACCTCATCACAGACTATCCCCGCTTCAGTCTATCCTGAACTCAGCGGCCAGACTCATCCACCTTACTAACCGCTCCATATCTGTCACCCCCCTCTTTCATTCCCTCCACTGGCTTCCGATTCCCCAACGCATTAAATTCAAACTACTAACATTGACGTACAAAGCCATTCATAACACTGCCCCAAACTACCTCACCAACCTGATACCCAAATACCACCCTACCCGTAATCTTCGCTCCTCACAAGACCTCCTACTTTATAGCTCCCTGGTCTCCACCTCCCACGCCCGACTTCAGGACTTCTCCAGGACTTCCCCCATCCTCTGGAACTCTCTACCCCAATCCATCAGACTGTCACCTTCCATCCTCACCTTTAGGTGCACCCTGAAAACCCATCTCTTCAGGGAAGCCTACCCTACCCTCACCTAATTGCTGATCTACACTCTACACTCCCCCTACTACTCCGTCCACTACAGCCACTTCCTCCTGTACCACTATCCCCTCCCTCCTAGATTGTAAGCTCGAAAGAGTAGGGCCCTCGAACCCCTCGTGTTTTGTCTTGTTACTGTATTGTCTCATGAACTGTCCCCCACTATAATGTACAGCGCTGAGCAAACCTTTTGGCGATATATAAATAATGTATTATAATAATAATAATGAGACCAAAGTAGAACTTTTTGGTCTAAACTTCACTCGTCGTGTTTGGAGGAAAAAGGATGAGTTGCATCCCAAGAACACCATCCCTACTGTGGGGGTGGTAACATTATGCTTTGGGGGTGCTTTTCTGTGAAGGAGACAGGACGCCTGCACTGTATTAAGGAGAGGATGAATGGGGTCATTTATTGTGAGATTTTGAGCAACAACCGCCTTCCCTCAGTCAGAGCATTGAAGATGGGTCGTGGCTGGGTCTTCCAACATGACAATGCCCTGAAGCACACAGCCAGGATAACCAAGGAATGGCTCCGTAAGAAGCATATCAAGGTTCTGGAGTGGCCTAGCCAGTCTCCAGACCTAAATCCAACAGAACATCTTTGGAGGGAGCTGAAACTCCGTGTTGATCAGCGACAGCCCCGAAACCTGACAGATCTAGAGGAGATCTGTGTGGAGGAGTGGGCCAAAATCCCTGTTGCAGTGTGTGCAAACCTAGTCATGAACTACAGGAAACGTTTGACCTCTGTAATTGCAAATAAAGGCTTCTGTACCAATCAGTATTAACACTGATTTTCTCAGGTGTTCAAATACTTATATTCAGCAGTGCAAGACAAATAAATTTAAAAATCTTTAAAAATCATACAATGTGATTTCCTGAATTTTTTTTTAATTCTGTCTCTCAAAGTGGGAATGCACCTACTATGTAAATTTCAGACCCCTCCATGATTTCTATGTGGGAGAACTTGCAAAATCGCAGGGTGTTCAAATACTTCTGTTCCTCACCGTACATGTAATGTTCTTTTTTTCATTCACAGATTCCTCCATTCACATCGATCAATGTGGATAAAGAAATCTCTGCCAGAAAAAATTTAAAAAATACATGCCGAAGCATAGGGGCGATCCACCCATTTACCACGGCAGGCTCCCATGCTTGAGCATATATGTTTTTTTTAACTGCAAATGAAATATCTCATCCAGTAGCACTGCAAGCACTGACATACACAGCTCAAAAAAAATTAAAGGAACACTTTTTAATCAGAATATAGCATCAAGTCAATTAAACTCCTGGGATATTGATCTGGTCAGTTAAGTAGCAGAGGGAGTTGTTAATCAGTATCAGCTGCTTTGGTGGTAATGAAATTATCAACAAGTGCACTAGATGGGCAACAATGAGACGACCCCCAAAACAGGAATGGTTTTACTGGTGGAGGCCACTGACATTTTTTTCCCTGCTCATCTTTTCTGACTGTTTTTCACTAGTCCTGCATTTAGCTAGAATCAGCGTCACTACTGATAGCCTGAGGTGATACCTGAACCCTCAATCATTAATGGGACAAAAAATATAAGCCACAATATTAGGTAAGAACCCAAGTATGAGTTCTCTTACTCACCATAAATAATGGTGCGGGTTTAAACTGAAATAAGTGGCTAAATAGAAAAAAAAAAAAGCTGTAAAGAATAGACTGTGCATATTCAGTAATATTAATTGCCCGTGCAGAGTAACATAAAAATAGAGTTACTTGCAAAAATACTTTATTTTGTGTGATCAAGAAGATCCTTGGAAGAACATTGCTCTAACACAGTGAACATACAATCAACAGTCAGAAAACAACAATAAACATAAACATTAAAAGAATGTGTCCGTACTGGGATCGCAGCTGGTATATGATGTTATACATCTAACTGGCTAGGAAACCAAGATATTGGACTTTTTGAACTTTAACAGATTATTTTCCTCATTAGTGACAATTGATGAGTTTTCAATTTTTGCATTTATGCTATGCATTTAAATATATTGGTTTCCTAGCCAGTTAGATGTATAATATCATGTACCAGCTAGGATCCCAGTATGAACACATTCTTTTAATGCACTTGTTATTGTTTTCTGACTGTTGATTGTATGTTCACTCTGTTAGAGCAATGTTCTTCCAAGGATCTTCTTGATCACGCAAAATAAAGTCTATTCTTTACAACTGTTTTTTTGTTTTTATTATTATTTATTTAGATACCTGGACCCTACAGAGGTTGCACAGATAGTCCAATTCCTCCAGGATGGCACTTCAATATGTGCCCTTGTGAGAAGGTTTTCTGTGTCTCCCACTCTCAAGAGCATGGAGGGGATTCCAGGAGACAGGCAGTTACTCTAGGAGAGCTGGACAGGGCCGTAGAAGGTCCTTAACCTATCAGCAGGACCGATATCTGCTCCTTTGTGCAAGGAGGAACAGGATGAGCACTGTGAGAGCTCTACAATATGACCTCCAGCAGGCCACAGGTGTGAACGTCTCTGACCAAACAATCACAAACAGACTTTATGAGGGTGGCCTGAGGGCCCGACATTCTCTAGTGGGCCCTGTGCTCACTGGCCAGCACCATAGAGATCAATTGGCATTTGCCATTGAACACCAGAATTGGCAGGTCCACCACTGGCACCCTGTACTTTTTATATATGAGAGCAGGTTCACCCTGAGCACATGTGACAGATGCGAAAGGGTCTGCAGATGACATGGAGAATGTTATGCTGCCTGTAACATCATTCAGTATGACTGTTTTGGTAGTGGGTCAGTGATGGTCTGGGGAGGCATATCCATGGAAGGATGTACAGACCTGTACAGGCTAGACAATGGCACTCTGACTGCCATTAGGTATCGGGATGAAATCCTTGGACCCATTGTCAGACCCTACGCTGGTGCAGTGGGTCCTTGGTTCCTCCTGGTGCACAACAATGCCTGGCCTCATGTGGCGAAAGTATGCAGGCAGTTCCTGGAGGATGAATGAATTGATACCATTGAATGGCCCCCATGCTCGCCTGACCTAAATCCAATAGAACACCTCTGGGATATCATGTTTCAGTTCATCTGATACCACCAGGTTGGACTGTCCAGGAGCTCAGTGATGCCCTGGACCAGGTCTAGGAGGAAATACCCCAGGACACCATCCGTCGTCTCATTAGGAGCATGCCCCGACATTGTCAGGCATGCATACAAGCATAAATATAAAAATGCAGCGCTTAAAGAAAGTGATAAAAACACAGTCCAGTAAAAGAAGTGCTCCGTGATTCCTAGTGCAAATGGTAGAAATTTACACTAACCAGATAGCGTAAAAATATACGCATGTGTGTATAAATCCTGTGGAATCCCCTTCTCCACTCAGATCTGGTCAAAAGAATAGCCGGAAAAGGTAGATATCCTACGCCCTCATGTGGTGAAAGAGTGGTCCAGCAGGTCAGAGCGATGCCAATCTGAGAAAGCCTCCCCCCTCACAGGAGATCCTTTAGGGCTGTGAAAATGGAAGAAGCCCTTGATATTAAAGATGGCCGCCGGGCCTCCTCGTGGCACCGGCGGCTTAGTGTCAACGGCATCCTGGGTCCCAACCAGGACGCCGTTGACACTAAGCCGCCGGTGCCACGAGGAGGCCCGGCGGCCATCTTTAATATCAAGGGCTTCTTCCATTTTCACAGCCCTAAAGGATCTCCTGTGAGGGGGGAGGCTTTCTCAGATTGGCATCGCTCTGACCTGCTGGACCACTCTTTCACCACATGAGGGCGTAGGATATCTACCTTTTCCGGCTATTCTTTTGACCAGATCTGAGTGGAGAAGGGGATTCCACAGGATTTATACACACCTACGTATATTTTTACGCTATCTGGTTAGTGTAAATTTCTACCATTTGCACTAGGAATCACGGAGCACTTCTTTTACTGGACTGTGTTTTTATCACTTTCTTTAAGCGCTGCATTTTTATATTTATGAATCGTGGGACTTTATATGCGTTTTCCTTTATGTTCAGCTGCTGCCACTATTATTGAGCGCTTACTGTATATTTTTTACCTTATATGCATACAAGCATGTGGGGGCTATACAAACTACTGAGTACCATTCTGAGTTGCTGCAATGAAATTTCAGCAAAATGGACAAGCCTGCTGCATAATTTTTTCACTTTGCTTTTCGGGGTGTCGTTGAATTCAGTCCTCTGTACGGTGATAATTTTCATTTCCATCAAACGATGGGGCATCCTTAAGTTCCTAACACATTACCTAGTCCATATCAGTATAGATATCCGGCATGATATTTTTTCCTATTGAAATCTGATGTGTTTTCAAAGCGTTCCTTGAATTTTTTTTAAGCAGTGTTTTTTCTGAGAGCAAGACCCTGTTGCTGTCAGAATAAACAGATTGGTGCTGCAGCCGAATGGTATTCCTGCAAAGCAAACAACGGTTAAGAATAAAACATAGTAATAACAGAACATTAACTCAATAAAAAGACAACTTTTTTTTTTTTTAAATCTCTGCCAGAAAAGTGAAAAAACTATATACTGAAGCATAGGAGTGCTCCACCTACTGACCACCCCAGGCCCCAATGCATGGGCATATATGTTTTTTATTTTTAACTGCAGATGAAAAAGTCTCATCCAGCAGTGGTGCATATACTGACGTATACTCTATTACTGTCAGAATAAATGGATTGGTGCTGTAGCTGAATTGTGTTCCTTCAAAGCAAACAACAACGGTTAACAATAAAACACAGTAACAATAGAACATTAACTCAATAAAAGGACAACATCTTTTGAGTTTTTGATTCACTTATTTTTACTTTATGGGGTTGTTTTTTTTTTGTAACTTTTAACAGCCTCTGATTTTAGAGTCTCTCAAAATACGATTGTAACAGCGTATGCCCAGAGACTGACACAGTCCTCCATTTTGTTAAAAACCTCCATCTTGGCAAAGGGGTTAACCATCCTGACAAACATATTTCCCCCTCATTCTCTCCCTCCCTTTCTGAGAGTCACAGGGACATTTGGCCAGACTCTATGTGTGTTAGGAGTGTCACAGGAGGCCAGGGCCCAGCAGGGGCTAGGAGCTATAAAGTCGCCAAGGGAGCTGGGCCCTAGCTGTCGGAAGAACCTGTAAAATGTAACACCTCGTATAAGATAAGGCAAGCTTTCCCAGGAGTTCAAGACATTCCAAGGAAGGCAGGACCAGTTAACACTTTGAAAAATCCCCCATGTCTATGTGTTTTTCCCCTATGTCTCATATCCTGGAATATGAGAGACTTACATAAAAACCAGACATATCGTCAGATTGGCTAAGAGAAGCCGAACAATTTGATAGGTCACTTGCCTTGTCTCGAATACATAGGAAAGCCGAAAAATTGATCTCGTGAACTGTTCAGTGTATAATTTCATAATTCATATCTAATCAATCCTCAGACGTGTCTGCATAATAATCTAGAAATTCTGAAGGACCCTCTGCACACTGGTATATACCCTTTCAAGCAAACTATGCAACAAATAGGGATATTTGGTTCACACATATTGCAATACATGTTTAAGCTGGCCAACTGCGTCAAAGTAATCCCTCTATGGCCAGTCCTACTCTGCCCTGCCTACGCAAGTGCTACTGTGGACACAATGCTAACATAGGGGAAAAGACACAATGGGGAGAGCTACAAGGTTCAGGTCTGGCTACTGACCCAACAATACAACAAACAAGTATTGTTTGTTGGGTCAGTAGCCAGACCTGAACCTTGTAGCTCTCCCCATTGTGTCTTTTCCCCTATGTTAGCATTGTGTCCACAGTAGCACTTGCATGGCAGGGCAGAGTAGGACTGGCCATAGAGGGATTACTTTGACGCAGTTGGCCAGCTTAAACATGTATTGCAATAATCTCTTGTTTGTTGCATAATAATCTACCCGCGGGTGGGATGTCACTTGTGCATAGGAAAAGTTATGAGCCAAAATATGAACTACACAAGATTTTGGCTCCAGTTTAGGTCCATGCCCAGACCTCCACACCCTAAACGGGGTATTGGTCCTTGACTTCAAAGACACCCCCTGCTGGGGAACTATAAATTAGGCTGTCAGGCCTAAGAAGAGGAGTTGAAGACGTCTCCCATTTTAACATCAGAACCACCTGGGGAGACCCGTGCCCTTTCGCTCTGAAACTTGGATCTGCTAACCCAGGACTTTGGCAAGTACCTTAACCCTTTCACCTCTCTCTGATAACTCTTTGCTGTGCTGTTAGTCTCTGTATATTTATTTGTATATCTTAGTTACATCTTTTTCTGTAAATATTGTTATTGCACCCGTTTGACCTTTTAGTAATAAGTCTTTCCCTCTGAAGTGTTGAACTGTTTCTATAGCGCTTTATTGCAATTTACGAATTCCTGCCTCTAAAGAGAATGCTACTGTGTTTGTTTAACCCTCTGTATAACCGTGTTATACAGACGATTATTATTATTATACAGTATTTATATAGCGCTAAAAGGTTTGCTCAGCGCTGTACATTATAGTAGGGGACAGAACATGAGACAATACAGTGACAAAACAAAACACAAGGGATTCAAGGGTCCTGCTCTTTTGAGCTTACAATCTAAGAGGGAGGGGATAGTGGTACAGGAGGAAGTGGCTGTGGGGGATGGAGTGGTGGGAGGAGTGGAGGAGATCGGTTGTTAGGTGAGGGTGGGGTAGGCTTCCCTGAAGAGATGGGTTTTCAGGGTGCGCCTAAAGGTGAGGAGGGAAGGTGACAGTTTGATGGATTGGGGTAGGGAGTTCCAGAGGATGGGGGAAGCCCTGGAGAAGTCCTGCAGTCGGACGTGGGAGGTGGAGACCAGGGAGCTAGAAAGTAGGAGGTCTTGTGAGGAGCGAAGATTACGGGTAGGGTGGTATTTGGGTATCAGGTCGGTGAGGTAGTTTGGGGCAGCGTTATGAACGGCTTTGTATGTCTGTGTCAGTAGTTTGAATTTAATGCGTTGGGCAATCGGGAGCCAGAGGGGGGTGGCAGAAGAGGAGCGGTTGGTAAGGTGGATGAGTCTGGCCGCTTACCTCAACCATTATAGTGTTATAACTGATATCGCCGAGTTTCCTCTTTCTCTGTACAAAAAGGAGGTGGTGGCAGTGTGAAGGGTTAATTGCGTAATTAACCTGACCCAGTAACAATCGCTCAGGCTGCCGGTACATCGATTGTGGTCCAATTAGCTGGAAAAACGTTGTGCAGGGTGCAGCTGGGTGTGGCATTGTTACGCGCGTGACATCGCGGCTTTAAATCAGCTAGTCCTTTGGTCACGAGTTTGGTGAGAAGGGCTGGGGTCTGACTCCGCGATCGTGACAACGATAGACAGTTTCCTGACTATCTAACATCTTTCGAGACCTTGTGTCAGAATGGTGAATATGTGCCCTAGACTGTGCTGTGTTGTACCCTATACCAATACTCCACTAGTGTGTGGTACTGACGGAAGCAGCCCTTGAGGCAGAGACCAGGTTGGCCAGGACAGGAGGAACAAACCCCCCCCAAAAACAAAACGGGTGTTGCATCTTATTCCGTGTCTGCTACAGACACGAGGGTGACATTTAGGTTGGGGTACCAGAGAGGACATCCAGAAAATGCCTCTCATGCAGCCAGCTCACTGCATCTGCATTTGGGTATTGGGCCACAGCACCTTCTGAATACAAAAGGGCCATGATGATCTCTTCCTGAAATTTTAGAATGGATCCACTTCGCCCAGTTGCTTTGTAAATTACAAAAGCGTTCTATATAGCCAATTGAAATAAATAGACACCTTTTTCTACCAGTGTCGAACTTTGGGGGAAACTAGGTACAGATTCATCAGTCGTTGAAGTTCACACCTCTCATGTTAAGGTTATAGTCATGCACACTGAGGAGTTTCTCAACAACACCAGATGCTGTGCTAATTTGGGTCATCGTGTCTCCGTGAATGGAAGACAGGATGAAAACATCCCATTTGTTATTCCACTTCACTCCAAGCAATTAATCATTTCTCAAGCAGGCTATCTCTCCTTTTCTAAGTCGGGTGTTTACAGGCCGTTGGGGGAAGCCTCGGCGTTTAGGTTGCACGGTGCCACATGAGCCAATTGCAGGATTGTACAAATGTCTAAATCCTTATATATATTATATATACACATCTGCAAATTTCTCAGTGAGGTGGTCTATGAGGGGCCAAAGTTTGTAGAGCTGGTCATGTTCAGGATCACCCCGAGGACGACAGTGTGTCATCACTGAAATGCATGAAGCGCATTATCGTCTCATATCTATGCCTGGCCATGGCAGCAAGGAACATGGCATATGATTAGTTCGGTCTGTCGACCAATATGACTGCAACTCATTCTTTTTGTAATGCCCATGTTGAGGGTTATGCCCAAAAATGTTTTAAAATTGGAAACCATAATAGGGTTCTAATGGATATGTTTCCACCTGAATTCCAGGTTGAATGGGGGAAGTACGGATGATACAGAATCTGTGGACTGCCAATCAGAATTTGCAAGCATGTCCAAAAGGACACTATGGGCTCTACAGGCCTGTGTTCAAATTCTTGATGGCTGTGGGACACTATTTGTGCTCGCCACCTCACCAGCTTGTACTGCACTTATGGAACTTGCCACATCACCAAGTGATACTGCAGTGCTGAAATGAAAACACCAGGATTTACTAGACCGCTGGTGCTCGGCAGTTCACCAAAAGGTAGTGCGGCACTAGTACTAAACTGCAATTGAGACAAGTCATGCATTTATAGCACTTCAGCTTCATGGGGTCGGGTACGCCTGGTCTTAACAGGGACCTCTTCTCCATCGTCCAAGTTACCTGTTGAGGTGCCGATGCTTTCTACAGTTTTTTATTCTGAGGCAGATTCTGTCAGAGAGGCTTCCCCTTTGCTCTCATCTGACATGCTCAGAATCCTGTGGCCTCTTCACTAGTGTACCTTTTTTGGGCTCTAAATTTACAGGTGCAACTCACGGGAAAAAAAGCACCTGGCTGTCAGGGACTGCTTGAACCGCTACCGATAAAATTTACCTGCTAGTGCTGGCAGAGATCAAGCCTGATTCTGCTAACTCTGAAGTTTTGTGTGCAATGTATCACAGGTGACATTGATCAGATATTACACTGACACTGCACTTCTTGTTAGGGGTGGGGCAGAGGGGCTAAATCTAAGTGCTGGCAGCGAATAGGACTGATCCTGCTAACACTGCGTTTTTGGGGAAACTAATACTAAGGGGGCACTGGTATAGTTCTGTTCGTGATCAATATATTGATCTGTACAAACACTATACTAGTAATGACAGTGATCAGCGATCTATAGCGTGAGTGTGATAGTGTCCGGCAATCTAACGCTAACTGACCCTGAATGGGTGGGGTGCTAACTGACCCTGACGTCGCTAGTAGCACTAATACAGTGAAAAAAACTGTACACTGACACTGTACTAATAGCGCTGGCAGGGTGACGGGGCAATCAAAGGATTAATTTGGCAATGAAGGGGTTAAATGTGTCTAACTAAAATGTGTGGGTGCAGTGTGCTGCTTTTACTCGTGTAATGTCTCTTTCTTCTCTCCCTGGAACAAAATGGTTCCAGGGTAAGAAGATCCAGCTAGATCCTGTGCCTGTATTTACAAATACAGGCACAGCTCTGCTTCTGCATTTGCTGTAGCAGAGGAGCAGAGTCCCTGCCAAAAATCACTGGCTGAGATCTGCTGACATGCATCTCCTGCAGAAAATGACAGTGGGGAACGCACACACATGCACGCTCCAAACCCAGAAATGAACAGTGGCGTACGGGGACGTCACTGGTCCTGCAGATGCCGCCCGTTTGCAGTACATTGCGAGCGAGCGAACCGAAAGTGGCTTCAAATACATGGTCATGTAAGATTACCCTGCCCAGAGGTTGACAATGCTGATGTTTTAGAACCAAGAACATATATAATTACCATTTGTCATGTGACTGTCTGTCACTCATACCTTAGGTTTGCTGTGGCAGCTAACTACAGAATATACCTTAGAATTTAGCAAATATATCGCTGTGCATGTATTTGGAAATTAAATTCAGTATTCTGAAATAAAGCAAAATCATATACACTATATTGCCAAAAGTATTGGAACACCCCTCCAACTCATTGGATTTGGGTGTTCCAATCACCTCCATGGCCACAGGTTTATAAAATCAAGCACCTAGGCATGCAGACTGCTTCTACAAATATTTCTGAAAGAGTGGGCCGCTCTCAGGAGCTCAGTGAATTCAAGCGTGGTACTGCGACAGGTTGCCACCTGTGCAGTAAGTCCATCCGCAAAATTTCCTTGCTACTAAATATTCCACAGTCAACTGTTAGTGGTATTATAACAAAGTGGAAGCAGCTGGAAACAACAGCAATGAAGTGGTAGGCCACGTAAAATGACAGAGTGGGGTCAGCACAGAAGTCGCCAACTGTCTGCAGAGTCAATAGCAAAAAACCTCCAAACTTTGTGCGCCTTCAGATTAGCACAACAACAGTGCATAGAGAGCTTCAAGGAATGCGTTTCCATGGCCAAATAGCTGCATCCAAGCCTTACATCACCAAGTGCAATGCAAAGCGTCAGATGCAGTGGTGTAAGGCACGCCTCCACTGGACTCTAGAGTAGTGGAGACATATTCTCTTGAGTGACAAATCACGCTTCTCTGTCTGGCAATCCAATGAACGTGTCTGAATTTGGTGGTTGCCAGGAGGACGGTACTTGCCTGACTGCAGTGTAAACTTTGGTGGAGGAGGGAATATGATGTGGGGTTGTGTTTAAAGGGTTGGGCTTGGCCCCTTAGTTCCAGTGAAGGGAACTCTTAAGGCGTCAGCGTACCAAGACATACTTTGTGGGAACAGTTTGGGGATGGCCTCTTCTTGTTCCAACATAACGGTGCACAAAGCAAGGTCCACAAAGACATGGATGAGCAAGTTTGGGGTGGAGGAACTTGACTGGCCTGCACAAAGTCCTGACCTCAACCTAATAGAACACCTTTGGGATGAATTAGAGCGGAGACTACGAGCCAGGCCTTCTCGTCCGACATCAGTGCCTTTCCTCACAAATGCTCTTCTGGAAGTCAAACATTCCCATAGACACACTCCTAAACCTTGTGGACAGCCTTCCCAGAAGAGTTAAAGCTGTTATAGCTGCAAAGGGTGGGCTAACTCAATATTGAACCCTATGGACTATGACTGGGATGCCATTAAAGTTCATGTGCATGTAAAGGCACCCCAATACTTTTGGCAATATAGTGAATATATACATAGTATGTGTACCTGATGTGCTGTTGTCCCTTTAATAACCCAAAGCAACATGGTTTTTGTTTTGACGCAGTGCCTTAAGAAATGTCATTGGAATCATTACTAAGGGATTTTGTTATATTGCTCTATTAACTAAATGCTACAGGTTATATTGCACATAGAACCCAAACACTCAGCAAGTAAAACAGGAACATAAAGTTTTAAGCTGTTCTGTGTGGCAAATATTAATATAATGGCAGTGCTCTTGAAAATTAAGAGTAATTACAGATTTGGTAGATGATGACAGCTGGTACGAGATAGCTTTTAAGAATATACACTCACTGGCCACTTTATTAGGTACACCTGTTCAATTGCTTGGTAACACAACTTGCTAATCAGCCAATCACATGACAGCAACTCAGTGCATTCAGGCATCTAGACATGGTGAAGACGACTTGCTGAAGTTCAAACCGAGCATCAGATTGTAACGAGTGGTTATTTGAGTTACTATTGCGTTTTTATCTTCTCAAACAACACTGTAGTCTGCTGGTGGTTTGTGGGGATAAAAACCTAAATCGTGCTCTGCTGGTGAATATCTGCTCCATGTCAATCACTCATTGAGTTGCTGCCATTTGATTGGCTAATTAGCAATTTGTATTACCAAGCAATTGAACAAGTATACCTAAAAAAAAAAAAAAGAGGCCGGTGAGTGTATATAAAAGTACGGAAACTTTTTGAAGACTATATGTACACACACACACACACACACACACACACACACACACACACACACACACACACACACACACACACATATATATATATATATATACAGTCATGGCCGAAATTGTTGGCACCCTTGATATTTTTCCTGAAAATCAAGTATTTCACACAAAAAAGGTATTGCATTAACACATGTTTTGCTATACACATGTTTATTCCCTTTGTATGTATTGGAACAAATATAAAACAGAGACAGAAAAGCAAATATGACATAATGTCACACAAAACCCCAAAAATGGGCTGGACAAAAGTATTGGCACCCTTAACTTAATATTTGGTTGCACACCCTTTGGAAAACATAACTGAAATCAGTCGCTTCCTATAACCATCAATAAGCTTCTGACACCTCTCACCCGGAATTTTGGACCACTCTTCCTTTGCAAACAGCTCCAGGTCTCTCTTATTGGAAGGACACCTTTTCCCAACAGCAATTTTAAGATCTCTCCACAGGTGTTCAATGGGATTTAGATCTGGGCTCATTGCTGGCCACTTCAGAACTCTCCAGCGCTTCTTTGCCATCCATTTCTGAGTGCTTTTTGACGTATGTTTGGGGTCATTGTCCTGCTGGAAGACCCAGGATCTTGGACGCAAACCCAGCTTTCTGACACTGGGCCCTACAGTGCGACCCAAAATCCTTTGGTAATCCTCAGATTTCATGATGCCTTGCACACAGTCAAGGCACCCAGTGCCAGAGGCAGCAAAACAACCCCAAAACATCATTGAACCTCCACCATATTTTACCGTAGGTACTGTGTTTTGTTCTTTGTAGGCCTCATTCCGTTTTCGGTAAACAGTAGAATGATGTGCTTTACCGAAAAGCTCTATCTTGGTCTCATCTGTCCACAAGACGTTTTCCCAGAAGGCTTTTGGCTTACTCAAGTACATTTTGGCAAACTGTAGTCTTGCTTTTTTATGTCTCTGTGTCAGCAGTGGGGTCCTCCTGGGTCTCCTGCCATAGCGTTTCATTTCATTTAAATGTCGACGGATAGTTCGCGCTGACACTGATGCTCCCTGAGCCTGCAGGACAGCTTGAATGTCTTTGGAACATGTTTGGGGCTGCTTATCCACCATCCGGACTATTCTGCGTTGCAATCTTTCATCAATTTTCCTCATCCGTCCACGACCAGGGAGATTAGCTACAGTGCCATGGGTTGCAAACTTCTTGATAATGTTGCGCACTGTGGACAAAGGCAAATCTAGTTCTCTGGAGATGGACTTGTAACCTTGAGATTGTTGATATTTTGCCACAATTTTGGTTCTCAGGTCCTCAGACAGTTCTCGTCTCCTCTTTCTGTTGTCCATGCTTAGTGTGGCACAGACAGACACACAATGCAAAGGTTAAGTGAACGTCTCTCCTTTTTATCTGCTTTCAGGTGTGATTTCTATATTGCCCACACCTGTTACTTGCCCCAGGTGAGTTTACAGGAGCATCACATGCTTGTAACATTCTTATTTATCCGCAGTTGTGAAAGGGTGCCAATACTTTTGTCCAGCCCATTTTTGGAGGTTTGTGTGACATTATGTCGAATTTGCTTTCTTTCCTCCCTTTTTTTGTTTTGTCCCAATACACACAAAGGGAATAAACATGTGTATAGCAAAACATGTGTTAATGCAATACGTTTCGTGAGAAATACATGATTTCCTGGAGAAATATCAAGGGTGCCAACAATTTCGGCCATGACTGTATATATATATACACAGTTGTGTTCAAAATAATAGCAGTCAGACATCACTAACCTGATCAATCACTGTTTTTGGTAGAAATTATATTTCTACATGGCAAATAATTTACTAACAGGTGTAGTAGAATAATAGAAATCCAACAGACCCAACAGTCATGACATGCATGCTGCTGATTCTGTGTAATTGAATCACTAATTGAAAGGGGCATGTTCAAAATAATAGCAGTGTGGAGTTCTATTAGTGAGGTCATTCATTCTTTGAAAAACAGGTGGCAATTATTGCCCTTATTTAAGGAAGGAAGGCAGCAAATGTTGTACATGCTGGTTACAGTGCATTTCTCTCTGAAATTCTGAGGAAAATGGGTTGTTCCAGACATTGTTCAGAAGAACAGCGTACCTTGATTAAAAAGTTGATTGGAGAGGGAAAAACAAATAAAGAAGTGCAGAAAATGATAGGCTGCTCAGCTAAAATAATCGCAAATGCTTTAAAATGGCAACCAAAACCTGAAAGATGTGGCAGAAAGCGAAAAACTACCATTCGAATGGACAGAAGAATATCCAAAATGGCAAGGACTCAGCCAACAATCAGCTCCAGGAAGATCAAAGAAGGTGTAAAGTTACCTGTGAGTACTGTTACAATTAGAAGACGCCTATGTGAAGCCAAGCTATCTGCAAGATGCCCCCAGCAAAGTCCCACTGTTGAAAAAAAGACGTGCTGAAGAGGTTACAATTTGCCAAAGAGCACATTGACTGGCCTAAAGAGAAATGGCGCAACATTTTGTGGACTGATGAAAGTAAGATTGTTCTTTTTGGGTCTGGTGGCCAGAGACAGTTTGTCAGATGACCCCCAAACACTGAATTCAAGCCACAGTACACTGTGAAGACAGTGAAGCATGGTTGCGCAAGCATCATGATATGGGGATGTTTCTCATACTACGGTGTTGGGCCTATTTATCGCATACCAGGGATCATGGATCAGTTTGAATACATCAGAATAATTGAAGAGGTCATGCTGCCTTATGCTGAAGAGGAAATGCCCTTGAAATGGGTGTTCCAACAAGACAACGACCCCAAACACACCAGTAGACGTGCAACATCTTGGTTCCAGACCAACAACATTGACGTTATGGAGTGACCAGCCCAATCCCCGGATCTTAATCCAATAGAAAACTTGTGGGGTGACATCAAAAATGCAGTTTCTGAGGCAAAACCAAGAAATAGAGAAGAACTGTGGAATGTAGTCCAATCATCCTGGGCTGGAATACCTGTTCACAGGTGCCAGAAGTTGGTTGACTCCATGCAACACAGATGTACAGCAGTTCTCAGAAAAAGTGGTTATACAACTAAATATTAATTAAGTGATTCAAAAGAAAGCAAAATCTTCAAAAATGTTTCAGTTTATATAGTGAATGTTTGAGTTTGTAAAGACGAATACAAACACTGCTATTTTTTTGAACAGTCTAATATTCACCTTTCTTCAATTTTTTTAGAGGAACAACACAAATTTGATATATTTTTCTTCATGTTTTGATTTGGAATAGAATGTGTAGTGTTCCCATTGCGTTTGTGTATCATATATCTGGCGAAGTCAGGCAGATCAGATCTCTCACTCTGGTGCCAAAGTAACTTGTGGGATTCCTTGGGCGTGAAAGTTCTCTGGTGAATAAGGGTGAGGTTTACTGGGATAAAATGATGTTGCAAGACCTTTTAGCTGTGATTTAGTCTTGAAGGCTTCTGCTGTTGCTTGAACTGTGGCTTGTCACTGGGAGTTACCTTGTTGTTGGTATGAGGTGATGTGGTTTGCTGTGTAGATGCACATGTTGTGGACTTGAAGAGGCTTAGGCTTTTGCAGGTTGGAGGTCTCTGTATTTAGAGTCCGAAGACTATTGTTAGCAAGAGGTACAGGAAATGATTCTGTATCATTGCAAATGTTATGCCTTAGCACACATTCACTGGTGCTTTCAACTGGATCTTCCAGTTCTGCTGGAATGGAGCAGTTCGAATTAGTACTTTCTCCCATGGCTTGTTGAAGGACCTTCAGCCTTGCTAGGGCAGCAGCTTCCTTCCTTTCCATTTGCAGATTCTTCTTTTGGGATTCTGCCTTTAGTGCCATCTCTACTTGAGGAGTTGTGCTTTGAGTTTCTATTTCTGCTTGGTGAGCTTTGCTTTGAGTTTCTATTTCTGCTTGGCGAGCTTTGCTTTGAGGTTTTTCAGCTTCGCAAACTTTGCTTTGAGCTTCTATTTCTGCTTGGAAAGCTTTGCTTTGAGTTTCTATTTCAGCTTTTTTTCTGGCAAAAGAACTGCGCAATTTATTTGCTTCAAGACTTGCATGGGCCTCTATTAGCTTGTCGCTTAATGTTGAGCTTCTGGAGCGGGATGATCTAGAAGAACATGCTGTGAGCTTAGTAGATGTGGATTTATGAGATCTGGTGTCCTGCAGTTGAGCAATGCGGAGGTCTGCCTTATCGTTAGCAATCTTGCAGGAGGAGATCCCTTTATTGGTTTAGTGCATCTGTCTTAGTCAATCATCTTTCAGTTCTGCTAAAGAGCCCTCTATATTACAGTCCTTTAAGAAATGTGTGTATTTGCAGACAGGTACTGGTAGCGTTCATATGCTGCAGATAGGCAATCTATAGAGTCTGTTATTCAGCCGGTTGATCATTAAAGCATGGCAAAACTGACATGCCAGACGTAGCTCTTTCCCATATATCTGACAGATTGCTGGAGAACTCATCTCTAATGATTTCATAGTTTTCTCTAAGCTTCTGCTTTGGTATTATTGTGCGTTTGGGTCTTACACATTGCTCTGCAATATCTGCAGAATCTACTCCCTGTAGATATGTGTGGTCAGAGGCATTATGTATCTGTGTTGATTCAGTGATAACAGAATGCTCAGAACCTTGTCTAGACATTTTTTCAAGTTTTTGCTAAAAATGGTTACTGTTTCTTGCAGCTTAGACAGGTCGGATACCACAGTCCAATGCAGAGAAAGTTTTCAGAATTCACAGGTGACGTGCTGTAAACTTGTGCATCCATGTGCAGAACATGGAGGATGGAACTGAGCTTGATTGCAGATTAGACACACATATACACAGCAGGTTGTAGGATATCTACCATGTTTTGACTATTCTGACTCCAACTGTTGTATCAGTGACTTATACATTTCTGAAACCTCTATGCCTGGCCTGTGTAAGCAGCTATAATCACTGTGGACATTCTTTATCAGATAGCTGAACTCACCAAACACCTGTTTTTCTCATCCACGGATGTTTATTGAAATGCAGAAGGTACATCAGACAACAAGATATAGCAGACGAATGAAAGGATGGTATTTGCAGGTCAAAACATGGTAATGTGTCCCCGGATGCGAGCAGACTACATGTGGCCTAGAGACAAGTGGCCATATTCATCCCAAGAAGAAAGTGAAGAAGGAAGAGAATATGCATCACTAGCTAGTGGGAGGGGACAGGATGAAAGACAGAAAAAGAAGGTGCAATAACCAAAATGTCCATAAGATGGCAGTATTTTAACATTAATCAAAAATATGTATTGCATTATATTGTTACACAATATGTGTAACAGCATACAGACTGCTTCATCATCATTGTGTTCACCATTCCCACAGAAAGATTAGTCTCTTGTGCAATTTCACGACAGGTTATGTGGCAATTATCTAGGATCAGGTGTTCCATGAGCTAAATGTTCATAGGAATGACTGCTGTGGGCTGGGAAACACCATGGCCATGGTCACTGACGGATGTTCGGCCATCTTTGAAACATTTACACCATTCAAATGTCTGTGGCTGAGCATCTCATCACCATATTGTGGGCGATCAAAGGGTAACAGTGTGCTGTGTGTGTTTTACATGGGAGACATGCTCCTTTGTATCTCTCTGCTGTGCAGAGAGATATAAAGCAGCATGTCCACGCTGACAGGAGAAAGACCTGTGTTTTCTCTGTGGCTAGGCTGTGAAAAAGGTTGCACAAATGTGATATCGCCATACTCAGGAGGAGTAGCAGAATGTGTTTTAGGGTGTAGTTGCAAGTATGCCTATGCCGTGTGTGAAAAATAATACATTTTATTTAATTTCTTCATTTTCCAAAGAATTGTAGGAAAAAAATATAACTGGACTGTCTACTTTCCAAAAAGAGATCATTTGGGGGTATTTGTACTGTCCTGGAATGTTAGGGCCTCAAGGCAGGCAGTACATCAGGTGTAATCAATTTTCAATGAATGGTACCATAGCTTGTAGACTCTATAACCTTCACACATACCAAACACTGATTTTTTTTTTTTTTACCAAAGAACTGTAGCAGTATAAATTATGATCACAATTTATGAAGAAAAATGTATTATTTTCAAAATTTTATAAGAGAAGCTAAAAACTTTTTTTCGTTTATAGCGCAAACATTTAAAAAAATTCAATAGTGATTAAATACTACCAAAATATAACTCTATTTGTGGGGAAAAAATTCTAAAAATTTCATATGGGCACAGTGTTGCATGAGTAATTGTCATTCAAAGAGTGAGAGTGCTGTAAGCTGAAAATTGGCCTGGGCAGGAAGGGGGTAAAAAGTGTCCGGTATTGAGGTGGTTAATAGTGAATACACCTCACTAGCTGTGCTGTTGAACAAAAGAACAATTATTGTTTAGTAGAGTTTTTTGTTTCATTAAGCAGAGGGGAATGACGGAGGAGTTAATCTCCATAAATCTCCATAAAAGGAATATATAGCTGATAACTGCTGATAATGATATAAGTATGAGAGGTCTACCCGAGTGTGATCTCAACCTTTTTTGGCAGATTGCAAATACTAGCATTTGCTACATTGTCCACATGTCCTGTTTTATTGATTTATATATGATTATTTTTTTTTTAATTTGGACATTTGAGGGATAGGTTGTTTCCCTATGTCTATATTGTTTTTATGTGCAGGGGTTATTCAGTGCTGACTGATTTAGGTATTATATGGTAAAATATTTACAGAAGTGATGTGAACTGATCCAGTGTATGGAGACATTGTTTAGTATGGAGGTCTCCAGATGATAAAGAAGAGAGTCTTTTTATAAGGCCTCATGCTCACTGCTGCTCATGAATGTGAGTTCAAGAGCTTTTGGCGTTTTTTGCCAAAGCCCCTGAACTCAACTCAATAAAAGCCTATGTATCCATGCACTCATAGACTTTTATCAGAGTTTAACACCAACAGAATTTAGAGCCATTAAAATGTCCTGCTCCTGAATGCAGAAGAATTGCTTTCAGGAGAAGATCGTTTTGGCCAAAAAATGATAAACCCGGCAAAAACACGTCTAAACATACCAAAACGTTAACTGCGTTTAATGCTTGGGTATTTATTCATTTCAATGGCAAGTACTCTGGGCAATGAAATGAATAAACATCCAAGCACTAAACGCAGGCAAATGCAGAACCACGTTTACACACGTTTTTGCCACATTTAGTGTTTTTCTCCTGCCAGCAGAAAAACGTTCCATTGTACATGGAGCCTAAGAGTTTAAAAAAGTGTGTGATACCAAACCAAACAGATTCCAGTGCTCATTAAAAGGAATCAACAGTTTTCCAGAAAAGTGGACAATGTGTATCATTCTAAGAGAAAGCAGCAAGCCACGACATCAATGAATACTAAAAAGTAAAGCACACTTTTCCAGCAGAGTTCACAAACTGGGTCATAACGCAGGAGGGCAGCAAGCTAGGACTGTATTGCAAAGTAATGAGAAATTACACCTTTTTTATCAAAATTATTAAAGTGTTTAAAGGTGGCCATTCACTAATGTACAGGGATTGTACAATCAGATTGGAGTGTGTGCTCACCTTTAGTGTAGAAACTTAAAAAAACAACATTTTTCTCTTTCATTCATTGAAAGACACATTGACTCTTCTTGATATTCATAACAGATGGGGTTTTATAGCACCACCTACCAGGAGTAGGACACTATGCAGAAAAAAGCCTGGCACCCCCTATGGGAAGTCCTCTTTCATAAATCCCCCACTCACTGCATAGGTCGCCAGTTCTTTCCTAGTGTTCAGGAGTATGGACCTGATCTGTAGAAGGGGATTAAAGAAAGAGCGCACAAACCTTGCGCATTACCTCAGTAAACAAAGAATAATTTTATTTAGGAAATATACTCACAAGAGTAGCGATAAAACAGGCATAAAATAACCATAGTCCACACAGGGTTACAGGTCAATCCAAAGGGGAGATAAAAGCTAGCGCGTTTCGAAGGGTGATCCCTTCTTCATCAGAGCTGGGTTTGACAGCCTGTTTAGTGACACTAAACAGGCTGAAATGCTGTAATACTGACACTCAGCTGCTGAATGTCTCCTTGCTATGGAAACTCTGCCAAATTTAAGTCTTTATCTGTCAAACCCAGCTCTGAAAATTAGAAATGTTTTGGCCTTATATAAAAATGTAGATGCCCCCCCCATCCCACAGTGACTTTTCACTGCTAAACCTAGCACTCTGTATCGGCAACCAGCAACCTATACTGCACTCTTAACTTCTATATTCGCTGGTCAGTGGCAGCTGTCTATGCCCTACTAATGATAGAACCATTTATATTGACATATTTGAGTTTTATGGAAAGATTTCAGATAATGGTTTGCTAAATAAGCTTCCAAAACCTTGAAATAGTGACACAGGTTGTTGGATGCATTTGTGTCCACAATTTTATTATTTATTATAGGTACATATCTAGATCTGTCAATTTACACAGTGCTTTACATATATATATATATACTGTATTGTACATCCACATCAGTCCCTGCCCTCAAGGAGCTTACAATCTAAGGTCCCTAACTCACATTCATACATACTCATACTAGAGCCAATTTACACAGGAATCATTTAACCTTACCAGCATGTAGCAGGTAGTGCCGCCGTTTTTGGGATTCGAACCGGCAAAACAGCCCTATAATGGAATGAGGAAGGCAAAATCTTTCTTTATGGCCAATATTATGGGATTTAATTAGGGAGGTACAGAACCCTCCTGTACCCTCCTTGTTTTGCAATAATCTTTCTCGTCTCCCCATCCTGACCACCTTAGCAGAACCAGAACTTGTTGCCCTCTGTTTCTCCTTAACCTTCCTCGCTTTGTTCAGAACATAGGAAGCACTTACTAAACTAGTAAGCACAAATGAGGCAAGTGTTTACTTAAGGTCGAGATTTGAATTTAACAGCTGGGTAAATCTCTTATCATTTTGACATGCCAACTGAAGGTCATATATATTGTATTCATCAAGTGTGAATAGCCCAGGTTTGTGACACATTTACAGTAATGAATGCTCCAGGTGGACATCCAATCCTCTGCGGATGCAGCCTTTGTCCACAAGGTTCTTGCAGAGGCATTTAGGTCTGTTGACCATTGTTATTGTTGTGCCTGTTGGCAAAGTTCTGTATTCCTAGTTGTTGCCCACCCTTCCCATTCTTTGGGGACGTCCTAAGGTCTATGAATATTTTGCTTGTGTCTTGTACTGTAAGATAAAGATAAAAGGAAGTTTAACTTACCTGTAAATTCCATATCTTGGAGTACAGCACAGGAAACAGGCCTGAAGGTGTGAGCCTAAAACCCAAAGTCTATGTATACATTGCCCATGTGCTGTACAGTACTTCAAAATATGGAATTTAAAGGTATGCCAAAATTAGTCTTTTTGTAGTGCTTTGATATTTGTTTTAATACCATACCATTAATGAAGTCAGGTTTTCATTGACCCGAGGCCATAGAAACCTGTCAAGTTATCTATAGTTATGACATGCTGGATCTAGCAACATCACCAGTAATGTGCACCACAGAGGGGCTACAGCCTTTCCTTGCTGACTGTTGTTGATCGCTTATATTTTCAAAGCAGTTTTCCTACAAGATGTATTTATTAAATATTTAACAAATAAAAACTTGTTCTACTTTCTATCATGTTTCTCATGAAGCAGAGGGGCCGTTTATGCCATCTTCCTTTATTCTGAAACACATTCCTGCAGTTTTAAGCAATGCCAGTTTGTGCTTTATGGATTAGTGCTGCTCCTGAAAGCCGCCTCTGCGTCTTAGCTGGTGTAATGTACAACCCTTATAACAAGCATATTTAAACATGTTCGGGCTGCTTGTGTTGAATTTGCAGAATCCCTTTATATCGGTGAAGCCGTTAGTCTTTACGATGATAATGAAATTCCAGGAGTGGAACCCTCTTTAATTTTCAGCCTGCCACTTTGCCTGTGCTGCTGATCAGAACACTGTAACTGTGCATTATGGTTTAATTAAACTTCACACATACATTCAAGCAGGCGGCAGTGGAACAGATATGAGATGGCTAGAGGAAAGGGGGAGAGTAACAGAATGTCCATTTTACTGAGCGCATTTGCGAGTGATTATCCATTGGTGACCACAAACAAAATGCCTTCTTTTTGTGATTGTGTTTTTAAATATTGTGTAGGTTAATTACTTTATGAATCATTTTACATTGGAAACTTAGCATGCATACATTTGTTTCTGTAGGAAGGATTGTCAAATATACATGGAAACAGTTAACACATGTGGGGCTAACAAGAAAACTGGTGGAGAACAAGGGAGTACATTTTGAGTAGATAACCATAACAGCGAGATTTAAAGCCCAACGCTAGCCAACTTGTTTTTGTTTTGTTTTTATACTGTGACTAGATTGTACGTTAGAATCTGTGTCAAAATGTATTGCTTTTTTTATCCCTGCCTATTTTGGTGGTTTGGTGTCAGAAAATAGGATGTGATGGAAAAACTCCCCACATCCAGTGTGATGGGTGTCAGGCAAAACAAGAAATTAAGATAATTCCTTCTAACTTGAAAACTGGCAACAATTATTACAGTTTTTTCAAGGGTTATCTTTTATTTTTTACCCTACAAGAACAGATTTAAAGTGGTAGTAAACCGCAAAAAAGAAAAACAAGAAGTCCCCTGCAAGGTAATGTCATAATGTGCTAGTATGCATAGCATACTAGCACATTATGAAGGACTTACCTTAAAACAAAGCCCTCCAGTGGTGTGCTATCACTGCTGCAGAGGCTACCATCTTCACCTGGTCCTTCTTCTGGGTTCGAAATCTCAGGTCGTGTATCAGGCTGGGCCGCGATGACGTCACTCAGCGCGGGAGTCGCAGGCCACGGCAAACAGCTCTGAAGGAACGGCATGGGTATGCCATTCCTTCAAAGCTCATGCGCCGGCTTTAGGAAAGAGAGAATGTCTCCTAAACGGTGCACGTTTAGGAGATATTCATAATACCTACAGGTAAGCTTTATTATTAAAACAAGTTGGCAGGGAATCTCTGGTGATTGACATCTGTAGCACGGGTAGGGCGGCGCACGTGCTCCCTACCGGGAAATGCAAAATCATGTAGTAGTTCTGCTATAGGGTGGCCAGGAAGCGGTTAATAAAAATATAATTTAAAAAAAAAATGTCAGCCCTTCTGCAGCAGGTTCTATACATTGTACAGATGTGCAACTTTGCAAGTAGTTTAGGGGATCCCCCAGGCATGATATTTAAAGGAATTTGGGGACAATTCACTAAGCGGTATCTTACCACATCTGAGTATGTAGATACAGAGGTTTTCCAAAAAAAGTTGGCATTCACTAAAATACTGCATGAGTCATTTTATTAAGTCACGTGGTATTTTAGCAGTGAAAACATGCAGTAATATTTCAGCTGTTAGCGGGGTTCCCCACTGACAGCAGAATGTAAAAAAAATTGCAGGCAATTAAACATTTAGCAAAAAAACGGTGCAGGGTTTCCCCCCATCCATACCAAGTTCTTCAGGTCTGGTACGGATTTGGAGGGGAACCCCCACGCCAAAATAAAAAAAAATGGTGTGGGGTTCCCCCCAAAATCCATATCAGACGCTTATCCGAGCATACAGCCTAGCAGGTCAGAAAAGGGGGGGGGGGGTGAGCGAGCACTCGCTCATACCAGGCCACGTGCCGTCAACATAGGGGGGTGCTTTGGGGCAGGGGGGCTCCCCCCCAAATCACCTGGTCACCATGTTGATGAGGACAAGGTCCACTTCACCAGAATCCTGGCCTGTGGTTGTGGGGGTCTGAGGGCGGGGCGTTTATCGGAATCTGGAAGCCCCCTTTAACAAGGGGACGCCCAGATCCTGCGACCCCCCATGTGAATGAGTATGGGGTACATGGTACTGCTACTTATTTACAAAAAAAACAGTGAAGTGTAAAAAATGACTGTAGACAGTCTTTGACAAGTCCTTTATTAAAACAAAAAAAAATTTAAAAAATGTCCCCCGAAGTAGATCCAATGTCAATGACGATGCCTGCTGCGACCGCCGATCTCTCGATGCTGGCTCCCACTGTCTGACGGCTCCCTCTGTCTGACAGTAATATCTAAGGGGTGGGGACACCTGATCAAAATTCTAACTATTGCTTACTCTATCTCAAATTTGACAAAAAAATAACTTTTTGGCTGGAATTTGATTTTTAGATCTGGTGTTTTTAATGGTGTTTGGAGGAAAGTTTAGACTTTATATATTTGATGTATGTGCAATTTTTTGATATTGGTATTCTAATAAAGCAGGAAACTCTGATACACCGCAGTAGATCCTCTTTTGCAGGTGGTCTGCTTCAGTCCACCATAGCTTGGTTTGGATCTCCAGTGAACTCAGGAAGGCATTGATAGTCTGAACCATCCTGTCTCAGTTTGACATCATCAGCTGTGTTCTTATGATTGTGTGAAGGATAGATGCAAATGATGGAAAAGACAAGTACTGAGCTGTTCACAAAGTTAACTACAAACAGAATATTTTGTGCAGTTTCTAATACTCTTATTTGACATAGCTGATTTCTTCATGAAGCTTTCCACTAGGTTTTCAATATACTTTTCAGGTTTTTTCCTGTGAACAAGGGATTAATGTGTGCCCCAAGTCCTATTCTTCTTTTTCTGACAGCACAGAGCAGTATTTGCTGAGGAATGCGAAGGCTAGGGATTGATGAGTGGACTGCGGCCTGATATGACTGGACTGTGACCAAACATTGGCTTCTCTACCTTATAGCACAATGAAGACAGTATAAAAATTATATAATTCAGCAAAAATACTAAAATTGTTATTTTGCGCAAAGCCTTGTATACTGTAAATAAGTAATTTTAATTCTAGCTTTGCCATAGAAAGAGGGAGGTAGCAAGGGCATATGCTAGATATCTATTGCTACATTTGACAGGTAAAGTAGAACTAAAGACAAAATATTTTTTCATTGTGGATAAAGTAAGAAAGTGGCAGGGTCTGCACCCCTGTAGAAGTGATTTCCTCTTTCGGAGTATCACACTATAAATTATATTTTTGTTGCAGGGGATTCTGTTGCCCAAAATCTGACTTGTATTTTAGTGCAGACTTCTGGGAAAATCAGTGAGCCAATCACATTAGCAGGAAATAACATGAGGGGTGTTCTGTATTCCATCTGTGTACAGAACACCTCCAGGTAGCCATATTGCATTGTAGTTTACAGAAAATTACAGAGCTGCAGATTGAAAATGAAATGTCACTTTTAATAACATTCAATTAAAATATTAATTATGTAGCAACTGTATATGCTATGTTATTTTATTTTTTGCATTTTTTTCCCCATGAAAGTGGAGTTACCCATTAAACCTCAAGTCAAGGTAGGTATAAAATACAAATTAATGCAGCTTTTTACTCCTATATATTGCTACATTTGACAGGTAAAACTGAAATCAAGGAAGATATACGACCCAGATTAATGTAGTTTTGTACTAATAAATGCAGCATTAAATTTATTTCTAAATGTAAGCAATGTAAGTACCTGACTGTGACCTGATATCAGCCTCTTGAAATCCCCTGTATAACAGAGTTTAAACTGGGGGAAGGAAAAAGCAGCATAAGGAGCCAGTCAGTTACAGTATGCTGAAGTGCTCATGTGCTAACAAGGAGCACACTATTAGAAGATGAGAGCTGAAAAGTGTGCCGATTTTCCTTCAGTTGCCAGTCATAGATTGGGGGAGGGAGACAGCCTGTGTTTCATCTTTACAGCAGAGAAATATCTGGTCTCCTGCTCTGCCAGAGAGGGTTGGGGTGTGTGGCAAAGCAATGTAAATCTCAGAACTGGATGGACAAAAATACAAACTCTTTGGAAAGTAAAACAGCTCCCATATCATTTTTCATCTATGTATTCAGTTATTGCCAGCTGTTTAGCTTAATGGTTGGTGAGAAAGCAGGTTTCTTAATGATGAACTTTTGTTTTTGGACATTTGGGGTTAGAGTTAAGTAATTTCTCCAAAACATTTTGCTTCCAGACAATGATTTGGTCTTCACAAAATTCAGCATTTGTTGTATTAGTTTGATAATCAATCACTATTACTTTGCCTGAGTGGCTTTGCTTGGTCCAGGCAGAGAAGTAAATGCCTTAATCCTGTACACTTGATAGAGACTAAGTTAGTATACATTCTAATAGTTTGCAGGGTTAGCCCACCAGTTGTACCTTTTTGCCTATATCTTAGAGCTCAGGTTAAAAAAAATGCACATATACAGTAGATATGTTTATGTAAATAATGCCACATATATTTAATAGGTATTCTTGTTTGGCCATTTATTGGGGACTTTTAGTGTACATTTGTTCCATTTCGTTTTCCTGTATTTGAATAACATGCATTTTTTGTTTCAAGAAAAATAATAGGTGCTATTATGCAGACTGTAAGAAACAAATGGCCCACACCTCCCTCCCACTGCGTTCTGGGACTTTTTAAGCTGATAGAAGAATGCTCTCCTCTTCGTGTTTTTTAGTAGAGGGGTGGGAATCTTGCTACATCAAAGCCCAAGGATATTGCCATCCTGCAAGTGGCAAAATCACTCTCAATTTCCACAGGGAAGTGGCTGTTATAATGATAAGTAATGCTTTTAATATCTGGAGAGCCGTCCATGTGTTGATAAGTGCTTTCACGGCATATTTCCCCAGCTTTCAGATGCCATTAGCTTTTCCTAATATCACAATGTTTGTGCATAGTTGACTGTATGCGGTGATGTGTTTTAATGTATGGCCCTGTGTACTGAACTGTGTATGTTAATCTGACCCCTTGTGCTACTGTATCCATATTGTTATTATTGTCTTAGCCTATTTACGTGTTATACTGTATATGGCATTAAAAATATAAAAATGAAAACCTTTATCTTGTTGACTGTTGATGGAAAACGCCCCTTTGTATTGCTTCTCCAGCTTATTACTTCACTAGCAGGAGATTACTGGTTACTTGTTGCTTAGCATTACTGTAATTACACCTTGAAAGCATTAGTGTCAAATACAAAGCTTCATATACAGTTGTGGCCAAAATTATTCAACCCCCACTGAAATTGAGTGTTTTGGCCAGTTTGACATTGCTTTTGATCATTCAGTCATCTTGCTTACATTTACATTAAAGAGGCACTTGTAGGTCAGACAAATATAACATAACAGTTATAATGAAATAACCACAAATGTCTTTTCTGTGCTCACAGCATTATCAGTTTTATTCAACCCCCAAGTGACATTCAATCTTAGTACTTAGTACAGCATCCTTTTACAGTTATAACAGCTTTTAAACGTGAAGCATAGCTTGACACAAGTGTCTTGCAGCGATCTACGGGTATCTTCGCCCATTCTTCATGGGCAAAGGCCTCCAGTTCAGTCACATTCTTAGGCTTGCGCACTGCAACTGCTTTCTTTAAGTCCCACCAGAGGTTCTCAATCGGATTTAAGTCTGGTGACTGCGATGGCCACTCCAAAATGTTCCAGCCTTTCCTCTGCAACCATGCTCTAGTGGACTTGGAGGTATGCTTGGGATCATTGTCCTGTTGAAAGGTCCAACGTCTCCCAAGCCTCAGGTGTGTGACGGACTGCATCACGTTTCCATCCAATATCTCCTGGTACTGAAGAGAATTCATGGTACCTTGCACACGCTGAAGCTTCCCTGTACCTGCAGAAGCAAAACAGCCCCAAAGCATGATTGACCCTCCACCATGCTTCACAGTAGGCAAGGTGTTCTTTTCATCATAGGCCTTGTTCTTCCTCCTCCAAACATAGCGTTGATCCATGGGCCCAAACAGTTCTAATTTTGTTTCATCAGTCCACAGAACACTATCCCACAACTTTTGTGGTTTGTCCACATGGCTTTTGGCATACTGCAGTCGACTCTTCTTATTCTTTGGAGACAGCAAGGGGGTACGCCTGGGAGTTCTGGCACGGAGGCCTTCATTACGCAGTGTGCGTCTTATTGTCTGGGCTGAAACTTCTGTACCCACATCTGACAAATCTTTTCTCAGTTCCTCAGCAGTCACACGGGGACTTCTCTCCACTCTACGCTTCAGGTAGCGCACAGCAGTCGAAGTCAGCATCTTCTTTCTGCCACGACCAGGTAGCGTTTCAACAGTGCCCTTTGCCTTGAATTTGCGAATGATGCTTCCTAAGGTGTCTCTTGGTATGTTTAACATCTTTGCAATCTTCTTATAGCCATTGCCCTTCCTGTGAAGAGAAATCACCTCTTCTCTTGTCTTCCTGGACCATTCTCTTGCCTTCACCATGTTTGTAACCACACCAGTAAATGTCTAGAAGGAGCTGAGTATCACAGTCATTTTAAAGCTGCCTAATTGGTGCTTATTATGCTTGATTGCTGCTCGGTGACATCCACAGGTGTTTTCAATACCTGATGGAAAGCACCTGTATGAACCTCTGTTCTTCAGAGTGGTAGTCTTTAAGGGGTTGAATAATTGTGGCAATGAAGAAACCACATAAGAACCATTTACTACTGTATTACATAAACAATTGATGTCATTTTAGTTGCATTTGGGTAGTTACAACGTCCTTGTAGGATTTGATTCTGAATACAATTCCAAATGTACACTATAGTCCCTAAACCCCTTTACAGCATTGGGGGTTGAATAATTTTGGCCACAACTGTATACTGGTCTTAAATAACAAACTGTTCAAATACCAAACTGCTCCATATGTCTGTTCCTGGGCTTTATTGCTCAAGCAAATAGAGTTAACAAAACCGAAGCCTGCCACACAGTTGCATATTCAGAAAAGTACAGTAAAATTTAGCTTTTAGTCTCCTCCTTCCCCCTAATGAACCAGAGCATTCTGTCTATTCAGGTGCAGGCAGAAATGAGCACCTACATGCCCAGCACGTCTCTGACCCAACAGAGTCCCCTGCATGAGTGCAGTCTCCCATTCTGCTGAAACAAGCACACATGAACACTTGATTGTCCTCTTCCAGCATGGCAAGCACAATTTATCTACCAAAACCAGCATTTCTGAGGGACATGCAGAATATCGAGGCTAGTATTTAGCGCCTACCTCTTAACAACAACCATCCCCCACTGGAATAACCACGCGACTCTCCTTTTCTTTGGTGAAAAACCGGCCATAGCAGCCCCATTTATTTAACATAACTCTTACAAGAAAAAACATAACATTTTGGTACAATTACACAATAATAACTGACATTAACAATCCCCCAACAGGGTCCCAGGTCTTCGAAGGCACTGTTACTCACATCGATAACTTGGCTGTATCCGACTCCCACCGAAAAGGCCCCCAGCCGCTGCCACACCGCCTCGGGGACAATACTACAAAACTACGTAGTCCCAGATACAGCCAATGACCTCCCACATTGCCATCCACCTTATAACTGGGAAGGGACACCCATACCTATGATGGGCCCAACCCATAATCCACCAACTCGTCACTCCAGCACCGCCTTCAAAGACCCAGCAACCCCTGCCGGCTACCATGACAAACAGAAACAGGCAGCCCCCCCTAACGTCAAAATTGGAGAGCAAGAAAGAAAGAAAGGAAGGAACCCACACCGAACAACACAGGATAAACACAAAAAGGAACAAACAATGAAGATGGTGTAAAGACCAAAAAACATCAAGCATGGGGTATTTCTGTTGACAGTGTAGCACTACCCCCTTAGGAGTTGCTGAAGATTTGGGTCCACCTATAGTCCAGCAACAGCCAGGCAACACGCATTTTCCACAGACTTGCATTCCAGAGACAGTAAAAAGTCCTGGTGAATTGAATACCCAAGAGAACAGCAAACCAAGGACAACATCCTGGCAACTATATACAAGTCTTTACACAGCAAAACTCTTTTGGGAGAGGTCTCCAGCCTCTCCTGTTGTACCACCCAAAGACCCCAGATAATTTCTCCTATTTACCGAGCTGTCTGGAGGAATCCCTGGGCAAGGGGATCCAGTGCCTGCCACTTTAAGATGAACAGTCCCGAGTAAGGAGCTAATCAGGTTTCCCACCTGAGTGTTCTTTCCCCTTAGCTGGCCCAGGGGGTCTCGGATTACTCACTCAGTCTCTTTCCTGTGAGCTGGCTTAGGTAGGTGGCTGCCTTCAGTCCTTCTGCTGGGCTGACTCCTTTCCTGGCCCCACAGGTGGTCCTCCCTCTGGGGACCAGTAAGGCTGAGCGATCCTCCTGTCCAGGTCCCAGCCTGTAGGTAGGCCTCTCCCCACTGGGCCCCCTCCCAGGCTACTGTATCTCTTCCTCTCTCACATCTTCCACCCAAACTCTCCTGCTGTTGAGCAGGCTCAGTCATACTTAAAGTGTCACTAAACCCACAACAGTAAATCAGTTTTTATATGCACGTAAAGCATGCTTGTTATACTTACTGTGGATCCTAAAGGGTTAATGCTCTCCATTGTGTAAAAATTCTGTTTGATCCTGACTTCTCTGATCCTCCCCTTCTTCCAGTGTCCCCCTCATCTCCTGATAAGACATATTGTGTGGAGACACTCTGCACATGCTCAGTTTGGTGTGTATTGCTAGAGATGTTTTTGTTTTTCTTGGAAGAGTGCATGTGATCATCACAGGGCCAATCAGCACTGTCCAGAGGTCTTGGGTTCTGTATCCTCCTAGAGCAGAAAGAAAACTCCTCCTACAAGCTTTAACATATGCTCTGCTAAACACTGATAAAAGTCACAAGACTGCTCTAATTGCTGATGAGAAAAAGTATTTGGCAGTTTATATTTATTAAAATGATCGCATTTCCATGTAGCTTGTACTATGTGAGACCAGATAGAATGAATGCAGGGTCCTTGATTTAGTAACATTTTAAGGGCTGCCATGACCCCATGCCAAGCCTCCTGCCTGGGAATTGGTCAGGATTAGCCCCTCATCAACCCCCCCCCCCCCCACACACACACACACACACACACACACTGCTTTTAGAATCTTCTCCAAAATTCTAGAGCAGGGGGAGGTATCAAGGAACTGATCTACAGAGCCTCTCAACCCTGACCCGAATTTGACCCTGCTGACTATTCCCAGACTGGTGCTCAGCATTTCTAACTAAAAATTAGCCACTAGCTCCCCTTATCTACCTAGAGGGGCACTACAACAGTATTAACTTGATGATGCAAGAGGTCAAATGAGAATGGCTAGACTTTTTAAGCTTATAGAAGTCCCCAGTTTCTCAAATAAACTCTTTTAACAACAGTCTAAAGCTGCCCATACACTGTAATATTTCTGTTGTCCAGCCTCATGTGCTGAACCAGAGAAACCACTTGATTTCGCCATCCATGCTAACCAGCAAGGATGGAAGAATCTCTTCTGCTGGCTCTTGTATTCTGATAGCCAGCACCTGTGGCTGTCAAAATACCTGACCAGTGGTTGCGTCTGATCAGAGGCAACTACTGTCCTGCCAACAAATTTCCATGCAGCTCTTTTGATTTTCAGATTGAAAGACCGTAGGCAGAAAGATGGCTCAAATTTTGTCTGGCTCCTAATGAAACATAACACTCCATGTATGGGCAGCTTCACCCTGAAAGCTTGGATGGGATACAGGCTAAACTGTGTTCCTCTTTTTTTGGCTAAACCAGGAAAATAAGGCTACACTGAACATGGTATCAGCAAGTATATGAACAAAATGCATACCTGCTCAGTCTTATCTGTCTATGATTGTTATGGAAACACTGTTGCAAGGGGGGGGGGGGCTTCTATTTGCCGTTAATAGAAAAGCATAGTAAACACACTGCACTCAGTCTGGAGTTCCACAATTGATTAAACCAAAGCCAACAGCAAACACAGCATCCTCTAATGTGTTTGAGCCTCATAGAGCCTATCATAGCTATGCCTTAGCGGATGCTCTGTGTTTGTTTTTGTGTTACTAAATTTTGGAACTCAGGACAGTTTGCAGAGCATTTACTACATTTATCTCTGGTTGGTATTAGTAGAACTGAAAAGCTCAATGATGTAAAGACTTTGCCTGGTCTTAAGAATCTCAGTTTCTTCTCTAACACATAGATGGCAGGCAGAGACAGAGTTTGGCACATACAGTGGTGAAAATTATTTGATCCCCTGCAGAGTTTGTAAATTTGCCCACTTACAAAGAAATGAAGGGTCTTTAATTTTTATCATAGGTGTATTTTAAATTATAGAGACAGAATATCAACCAAAAGTTCTGAAAAAAACACATGATAAAAATGGTATAAATTGAGTTGCAGTTCAGTGAGTAAAATAAATATTTGATCCCCTACCAACCAACAATAATTCTTGCTCCCGCAGACTGGCTTTGTGCTCATGTGGTTCACAGATTAGGTCTGTCAATTTAAGAATGTGCTCATAACGACAACTCATTATGTGTATAAAAGACATCTGTCCACAGAATCTCTTTCTTCCATTTCAACCTCGCCATCATGGGCAAGACCAAAGTGCTGTCAAAGGATGTCAGGGACAAGATTGTACACCTGCACAATGCTGGAATGGGCTGCAGGACCATCAGCAAGAAGCTTGGTGAGAAGGAGACAACTGATGGAGTGATTAATCGCAAATGGAAGAATACAATATAACCATTAATCACCCTTGATCTGGAGCTCCATGCAAGATTTTGCTTCATAAGGTAAGGATATTGTTAATGAGAAAAGTGAGGGATCAGCCCAGAACTACACGGGAGGAGCTTGTGAATGATTTCGAGGCAGTTGGGACAACAGTCAGCCGACAAACCATTGGTAACACAACACGCCGCCGTGGATTGAAATCCTGCAGCGCCCGCAAGGTCCCTCTCCTCAAGAAGGCACATGTACAGGCCCATTTGAAGTTTGCCAATGAACATCTAAATGATTCAGAAAAGGATTGAGAGAAAGTGCTGTGGTCAGATGAGATCAAAATAGAACTCATTGGCATAAACTCGACTCGCTGTGTTTGGAGGAAGAAAAATGCTGACTATGACCCTTACAGTTAGCACGGAGGTGGAAATATTATGCTTTGGGGCTCTTTTTCTGCTAAAGGTACAGGCTGACTTTGCCACATTAAGGGGCCAATGGACAGGGCCATGTATTGTAAAATCTTGGATGAGAACCTTCTTCCTTCAGCCAGAACACTGAAGATGAGTCATGGATGGGTCTTCCAGCATGACAATGACCTAAAACATACTGCCAAGGACAAAGGAGTGGCTTAAGAAGAAGCACAAGTAGTGACACAAGTGACAGCCAAGAAACCTTAAGGATTTAGAGAAGATCTGTAAAGAAGAGTGGACCAAAATCCCTCTTGAGATGTGTGCAAACCTGGTAACGAACTACAAGAAACACTTTACTTTTGTGCTTGCCAACAAGGGTTTCTCAACCAAGTACTAAGTCATGTTGTGCTTGGGGAGCAAATACTTATTTTACTTACTGAACTGCAATTCAATTTATAACATTTGTATCATGTTTTTCTGGATATTTGGTTGATATTCTGTCTCTATCATTTAACATACACCTATAATAAAATTATAGACCCTTCATTTCTTTGTAAGTGAGCAAATTTATAAAATCTGCAGGGGATCAAATAATTATTTCCCCCACTGTATAGCATGACGCTTTTGGCATGAGTGTCAGAGTTTGGCATACAAAGCATGAAACCTTTGGCATTAGTGTACTGGAAGGTTTTTGACATGAATGAGTTGCAGACAAGTCAGCATGGACTACTCCGATGGAGTTGAACATTTTCTGTTGGAATGAGTGGAGTACTTGGCACAACAGTGCGGAAGGAGCAGGACTCAAAAATGAATACTTTCAATGAGATGTGGCAGAGAGCAGGCTGCAAAGTAAAGATTGTGCTAGAGTTTTCTCCTGCCCCTTCTCTCCCTGATTTTTCAGGCTGGAATGTTGAGTATCAAGAAAAAGAGAGGAAGGCACCTCTAAGTGCAGTATTGACAATTTATTCAGTAAACAATGGAAAATTTGTACTTACAAGATAAACGGTTAAAAAGACTTATCGTGTGGTAATTAGATTCAGGTGGGACATCCAGCCGTCCAGCAGCAGACTATGCCTATAGGATCAGGAAGTAGAGACCAGGTGCCTGTGCATCAAAAATTAACTTTGGTGAGCAGAGTCAGATGTAGCAGGTGAAGGGGGTGGTAATGCATTTTGGAGCATGCTCAATAGGCTCCTTCTTCAGACCTTGATTGACTTCTGTTGAGTGAGGACTGATGCACATTAACCAAAATTCAAAAGGTCCCTCCTGAATCTGCTAAATTTCTTTTTCTTTTACAAAGAATTTTATTATAGAATAGATAGGAGCAAAGAATCAGTCAAAAACAAATGCATTGACCAACAGAAATAAGACATACAAGGTATTCGAGGAATATTCCAGAATATGTACTGGTGGAGAGACATAGAATTAAACTGTATACTTAAGTGCCATGTATATAAAAAAACAAAAAGGGAGAAAACAATGAGTAAACAATTAGAGAGCAATGACAATATAAACTCTAAGGAAAAATTGTCACTATATAAGCTTACAGAAAGCCGAGAAGATATAAAGTAGAGCCTCTCCAAATGTAGGTAAGTATTCCACACGTAGGGCTCTCGAAGGAGTCCAGCATGAGGATTTAGTATTGCGGGTGCAGCATTCAAAGCAATAATCACAATCAGTACAAATAGTATAAAACAGGTTAGACAAAAGAAAAGAGAGGGACGAAGAGTAAGGAGACGAGGACAAAAACAAAAGCAAAAAGGGCTTCAGGGAGATCGCAACAGAAAAAAAGGAAAGAAAAATAAACTAATACGTAAATTTTATATCGATAGAAGGGACTGGTCGAATCTCGATGTTTGGGCTATATCAAGCCAGGGACGCCATGTCTGCAGGAAGTTTGTGTGGGTATCCAACAGTATAGCCGTCAGTTTTTCGTTAACCATTATTAAGTTTATCCTGTTTTTGACAGCCTTGAAGCTGAGGAGGGGAGTCTTCCAAGCCCTCGCAATTGTCAGCTTGGTGGCCATAAATAGGTGTGAAGCCAACTGCCGTTCGGGACGTAGTAGGCCCACTAATGGTTTAAATAAAAGCGCTTCATGTGGGTTGCGCTTAATGTCTGTGTGAAACATAGTACGGAGGAGGGCATAAACTCTGATCCACAATCTACAGACCTTGGGGCAAGTCCACCAGATGTGAACCATAGTACCCATCTGTTGACAGCCCCAAAAACAAGTCGGAGAATATGTAGGGATAAAACGAGCCAGACGAGCAGGCATGTAATACCATCGATAAAGAACCTTATAGGCATTTTCTAGAATGATAACATTCCTAGAACATTTAGATGGTCCGCCAATCCTGTTGATCCAAAGTGCCCCCAAGTTCCGACTGCCAACACTGATGATAGGAACAGACCGGAGGAGTTCTATAAGAAATAATGGAAGAGTAGACCAGAGAGATTAGGCCCGGAGCATGGGTCTGTGTCTACATTGACTTTCAAAGGGGGACAACCTGTAGGGTCCCGAGTGCGTCCGTATTAGTGTATTAATAAAGTGGCGTAGTTGAAGATAGCCAAAATGTTCCCGCAATGGGATATCATGAGAGAAGCGCAGAGTTTCAAAGGTGAGTATTCGAGTGGGAGATAGCATCGAATGTACATCATGGAAGCCATTTGCTTGCCACCAGGCAAACTGTCCAGGATTATCACGACCTGGGAGGAATAATAGGTTATGTATCAATCGTAGTAACGGTAAGTTGGCAGAGATGAGGCCAGCGGAATATTTAATAGAATCCCAAAGACGAAGCGCTAGCGTCAGCGTCGGACTAAGGGATAAAGGTCGATGAGTATAAGGAAGCCACGGCAAAGAAGAGAGTGGTATCGGGTGGGAGTCCATCAAGTCTACAGTAGCCCACAAGGGGAAATGGTGAGATGCATGAAGATGGGCTAAGGGGGCAATATTGGCCACCAGATAGTAAGACCGAAGATTTGGGACAGATAACCCACCCTCAGTCTTACGAGCAAATAAAATATGTTTACAAATTATGGGTCGAGAAGAACTCCAAATGAAAGACAAAAGTTTTCGCTGATGAATACGCAATATATGCGAAGGAACAGGGACAGGTAAAACTCGAAACACATACAATAATTTGGGAAGATAGGTCATACGGATCACATTGATTCTACCGAACCACGAACGTGGGTAGTGAGACCAGGAGGACAGCAGCTCGGTCAGTTCATTAAAGACGGCGGGGAAATTAGCTCGATAAAGTCCTTCGTAAGTCGGGGTGAGCTTAATTCCTAAATACGGCAGAGCCGAGAGCTATTGAAAAGGGAACAAATGTTTCAAAGTAGCCAAAAGTGATGGTGAGAGAGTAATTGACATAGCCTTAGATTTGGCAGGGTTGACCTGAGAGAACTGCAGGGTTGACCTGAGAGAACTGCAAGGGAATCCAAAACCGCAAGCAAATTTGGCAAAGTAACCCCCGACAACAATATATCGTCAGCGAACAGAGATAACTTATGTTGGGAGCCAGCTACATCTATTCCCTTAATATCAGGATGCATACGAATGGCTTCTGCCAAAGGTTCCAAGGCCAAGATAAATAGTATGGGAGAAAGTGGGCACCCGTGCCTAGTTCCCCTGCCAATCGGGAACGTTGAGAACTCAAATCCATAATTTTTGAGTTTTGCTTGAGGGGATGTATATAGCGAAGAGATCCAGCGTAAGAACGAGGGACCAAAGCCAAAACGGTGAAGGATCAACATGAGATAAGGCCAGGACAAAGTGACAAAGGCCTTGTTGATATCTAGAGATAGGAGCATTATATCAATTTTGCGAGTATGAGCCAAATGTTGTAACTGTAAAATGCATCTGATGGCATCTCGGGCTTGTCTGTGGGGGACAAAACCCACCTGGTCTTTTTTTTATCAGATGAGAAAGGAAAGAATTCAAACGAGTGGCTAAGATCTTAGTGAGGATTTTCATATCAATGTTAATAAGAGAAATAGACCTACAATTTGCCCACGAGGAATGATCTCGATCCGGTTTGGGGATCATAACCACATTAGCAGTCAAAGAGTCAGGGGAAAAGTTCGAACCTCCCTTCACCGCATTGAACATAGCGACAAGGTGAGGGGCAAGCACATAGGCCAATTTCTTGTAGTATAAAGCCGTGTATCCATCTGGACCTGGGCGTTTGCCCGTCTTCAGATCTGCAATGCATTGCAGAACTTCTGATAATTGGATATCACGGTCCATCAGGTCCTTATAAGCCTGAGTCAAAGTATGAATCTGCTAAATTTCAATTGGTGTAAAGCCAGCTTTAGACTGAGAAATTGAAGAAGCTGGGTGGGAAAAAAAGCCAGTCGAACACTGCAGCCAGTCATGCTGCACAGATATTTTAAAGTGTTACTAAACCCAGGACCCTGCATTCACTATATCTGGTTTTTCACAGTACACAGAGCATTGAATTGCAATTGTTTTTGTAAATATAAACTGCTAAATACCTTTTCTCATTAGCAGTTAGAGCAGTCTTGTGACTTCTATCAGGATCCAGCAGAGCACATGTTAAGCTTGTAGGAGGAGTTTTCATTCTGCTGTAGGAGGATGCAGAACCCCTGACCTCTGCCTGTACAGTGCTGATTGGCCCTGTGCTAATCACATGTACACTCCCCAGAAAAAAAACAACCTCTCTAGTAATACACACCAAACTGAGCATGTGCAGTGTGCAGAGTGACTCCACATGACATGTCTTATCAGGAGATAAGAGGGAAACACTGGAAGAAGGGGAGAATCAGAGAAGTCAGGATCAAACAGCGTTACACATTGCAGAGGATTAACCCCTTAGGTTCCAGAGTGAGTATAACAAGCATGTTTTACTGCATATACAGACTGATTTTACTGTTGTTGGTTTAGTAACAGTTTACGTCACTGTTCAGGTATAAAGACAACTGCAGGTGCCAGTTGTCAGAATACAGCATCTGACTCCGGAAGATTCATCCATCCACAGTGTTTAGTGTAATGGGGGGCTCTATGGGTTTCTCTGAAAGTATACTTAAAGTAGAACTACAGGAAAAAAAATATTTTTTCATTTTGGATAAAGTAATGGAAGATTATAACCCTTGTCAAACTTTTTTTTGCCATCTGTGTCCCATTGGGGAGGGTTACCTTCACTTTCTGTCCCATAGCTAAAACAGGACGTGAGAGGAAATCCTTACAAACTGAAGGAATCCCTTGGGACCCCCCCCCCCCCCCAAGATCACCAGAAGCAATGTTGCCATTGGAGGATTTCTCCTCTATTACTTTTCTGGGGACAACCCAAGATTTTGTCATTTCTTTTACTTTCACTTTCACTGATATTGTTAAACAGGACAAATAGTGAGGGTGAATCTCCCTAATGGGGCACAGATGGCAACAGAAACCAGACAAGTGTTCTAATTCATCTCCACTCTATCCAAAACTAAAAAAGATGTTGCTGTTAGTTATGCGGTTGGTTGGATCTGCGGGAACCGTCTGGCTTTCAGCCTGTGTGTACAGCTCCATTTCTGGCTTCTGTTGAACGGGCATGCTGGATAACCAGCATTCGATCGAAATCCATTCAGTACTGGCAGCCAATAGCTGCATGTGCTGATCAGCATGCCCTGGCGGGGGGGATGGTCCTCCTTTCAGCAAGGGAGAATGTCATCAGCACACCGAGGATCACCAATATGGGTCCAAAAGGTTTAATGAACGATCACATAGTTACAGCAGTTAGATACACCCCCACATCTCTAGGCAACAGCTTTTATCTTCTGTCAGGGACATATATGCTGCTGGTCGTAGTTTCATTAATACAGCACTGCTTTCAGCTGACACTTTATTACAATCTGGGGAGTACTATGATACACATGTGAACACAATGTTTATATCCCGGGAATGCAGTTTATGCACATCTGATTATTGTTTTATGGTTTATTTTTGCAGTGTATAATGTTTCTGTTTACATTGATTTGAATGCATTTTTGGAGGCAACATGACATCATGGGATGGGGCCGGGCTCATTTTACTTCATTCTGATTGGTGGATGGTTTTCTTAAATAGTTTTCTAGTTTCTGTCACTCCTGCCATATGAATGGGGCCTGCGAGATTCCGAAACATTGCCTTGCTGTAACTATGTGATCGTTCATTAAAACTTTTTTACCCATATTGGTTATCCTCGGTCTGCTGGTGACATTCTCCCTTGCTGATTATGTTTGGTTCCAGCTGATGGTCACTGCAGCACCCATTTATACACAAAGCCATTTTTAATGCAGAAACATGTGCGTTTGGATTGTACACTTGCATTCTGGTTCCCCTGTCAGAACACAATAGCTCAGCAGGAAGATTGCCACACTAACATCGGATGTGTTGTGATGATGATCTGTACGATCTTTTGTGTTCAACCCGCTCGGTTGAATGAAAAAACACCTTTGTGTACCCAGCATCTGTAGATCCCAGATACTTTATTTTCACCTTACTATAAATAATCAGATTGTATTGCTAGCTTCTAGCAGTAGACATCATGCACTAAGGTAGTCTGCACTGAAGGAGATGGTATGTTTTTTTCTTTGTTTACTGCAATGAATTCAGTTGTAAAATGACACACATTATATGGTTGCTGTAAAGTGATATTAGTCACGTTTCCATATTTTTACAAAGATATGAAAGCTGAAAAAAATTAAAGAAATAGTTTAATCAGAGTATAGCATCAAGTCAATTAAACGCTTGGGGTATTGATTTGGTCAGATAAGTAATAGAGGGGGTTGTTAATCAGTTTCAGCTGCTTTTATGGAGGGTCAGGGATGGTCTGGGGAGGCATATCCACAGAGGGACACACAGACCTCTACAGGCTAGACAATGGCACCCTAACTGCCATTAGGTATCGCAATGCAATCCTTGGACCCTTTGTCAGACCGTACGCTGGTGCAGAGGGTCCTGGGTTCCTCCTGGTGCACGACAATGCCTGGCCTCATGTGGCGAGAGTATGCAGACAGTTTCTGGAGGATGAAGGAATTGATACCATTGAATGGCCCCCACGCTTGCCTGAACTAAATCCAATAGAACACCGCTGGGGTATCATGTTTAAGTCCATCCGATGCCGCCAGGTTGCACTTCAGACTGTCCAGGAGCTCATTGATGCCCTGGTCCAGATCTGGGAAGAAATACCCCAGAACAACATACCTCATCTCATTAGGAGCATGGCCCGATGTTGTCAGGCAGCATACAAGTCCGTGGGGGCCATACAAACTACTGAGTACTATTTTGAGTTGCTGCAATAAAATTTCAGCAAAATGGACTAGCCTGTGGCATCATTCTTTCACTTTGATTTTTGGGGTGTCTTTGAAATCAGTCCACTGTAGGTGGATAATTTTCCTTTCCATCAAACGATGGGCCATCCTTATGTTCCTAACACATTACCCAGTGCATATCAGTATAGATATCCAGCATGATATTTTTCCCCATTGAGATCTGATGTGTTTTCATAGTGTTCCTTTAATTTTTTTTGAGCAGTGTACATGGAATGATCTCGCATACTAGTAATTCCAAATGAGTGCACTGTTTATCACCTACTGCCCCAAGTGTGTCCAGCGGATCGTATAGTATATTATTAGTGCTTCTTAAATGGGTATCAGTTTCTGTGCAAATTTGGTTTTAGGTTGAATTATTCAAGAATACCAAAGAATCTATTCTGCTAGCTTGCTCCCTGTGGCACTAGAATAATATGATTTGCAGCTTGACTCTTAGGATGACCATGACCTTCGGTGATATTTTCTTGATGACAGAGAAAATCAAATGAAACAGGATTGATGTAAGATGGTAGCACTGCATAGCTGATTGAAGAGATGTGTAAGAATGCATTGTTGTTGGTGAGTGTTTAATCTTGATCGACTTGTGTATGTGATAACTAGGGGGTGCGGGGATTGCCGTCAGTTTCTGAAAGATTTTGTTTGATATTTTGAAGACGTTTACACAATTAGTTTTAAAGTGTACATTCCACCAAAACCTTTGGGGAAAGATTAAATTTTTTTTTACCGCTGTACGGTTCAAATAATTTCCCCTCACATACTACTTTAATGACAAGGAAAGTCTATAACCTCTCTCAACGCAACCAGAAAATTGTCTCCCATGAGACTTTAATGCAGCCATGACAACATAAATACATATAAAAATATTTTTATTGATACAAAATTACTTGTAGAAGAAACAATAAAAACTATTTTTATACTTCTGGCATAGATGCTTACAATCTGTACCTTTGAACAATAATATATAATAGATAATAAGGGAGCTTCAAAGCTCTGTTATACAGTAAATGATTATGATTGTAGTTATCCACAACACATTTCGATTATATATGATATCTTCATCAGGGTGAGTATATAAAAGGTACCTGTAATGTAAAAAAGAGCACAGCAGAGTATTCATGCAACTCATATTTTACTGTATCTTAATACATATGTATCATGTTAGTTCAAATACAGGACTTACATATATTGCCAGAGCCAAAGCAAGATCATTAAATTATTAACCTGAGGATCCCCACGGACCCCATGAATCGGCACTCAACCCCCAGGGAGCCAGAAATGGCCTCCCAAGGCCAAACGGGTAGGGCTTGGTCCGCAGCCAGTACTATGTGTAAAGAATAAAAAATAAAAATAGATTATGAGATGATATATTCCTCTGTACTATATGGCATTTTATCGATAATGTAAATTGTTGAAAGTTTGATGGTAATATAAACTGGGAGAATTAAAACATTCATTAACTCTGTAAAGGATAGTTGCTTGTAACAATGGGTGAGATGAGAAAAGAAGCGTTCAGTTCTAGAGACTGCCCATGATAGGTAGCCTTGTGTGAGTATGATGGACATGCAAGAATGAAAACTTATTGATACCAGCACATGGTATCAATGTCAAAAGCAGAGTAAAAGGCAGAAAGTGCGTTGGTACTTACATTACTGCACAACTTGGCCCTGACAGCTCCTGCACCCCTAATTAAACACATTGGGATGACATATTAAACCCAGATAAATAGTGTCTAAAAATCTCCTTTTATCTTTTATATACTCACCCTGATGAAGATTATATCATATGTAATTGAAACGCGTCCGAGCTAACTACAATTATAATCATTTACTGTATAACTTGGCTTTGAGGCCCATTTATTACCTATTATATATTATTGTTCAAAGGTACAGATTGTAAGCATTTATGCTAGAAGTTTACCAATAGTTTTTATTGTTTCTTCTACGAGTAATGTTTTATCAATAAAAATATTTTTTACGTATTTATGTTGTCATGGCTGCATTAACCACTTGCCTACTGGGCACTTTCACCCTCTTCCTACCCAGGCCAATTTTCAGCTTTCAGCGCTGTTGCACTTTGAATGATAATTTTGTGGCCATGTAACACTGTACCCAAACTAAATTTTTATCATTTTTTTTTTTTTACAAATAGAGCTTTCTTTTGGTGATATTTAATCACCACTTGGTTGTTTGTTTTTTGCTAAACGAACAAGAAAAGACTAGAAATTTTAGTTTCTCTTATAGAGTTTTGTAAATAAGTGATTTTTCTCCTTCACTGATGAGGTTGCAATGATGGGCACTGATAGGCTGCACTGATGGCACTGATTAGGCTGCACTGATATGCAGCACTGATAGGTGATACTGATGGGCACTGATATGCGCCACTGATGGGCACTGAAAAGCGGCAGTAATGGGCACTGACAGGCTTCACTGATGGGCACAGACAGGCATCACTGTGGAGGCAATGATAGCCAGCACTGATGGGCACTGAAAGCCAGCACAGATGGGCACTGATAGCCAGCACAGATGGGCACTATTGGCCGCACTGATGGGGCTACACTGATAATCATGGCACTGTGTGAGGAGAAGACTGCTGATAACCGGCATTTCCTATTTACACTGTGATCAGCTGTGATTGAACACAGCTGGTCATATGGTTAAAGGGGGCTCTGATTGGGCCTTTATTTTGGACACTTGATCAGCTGTGTCCTGAAGGACACAGAAATCACAGCGGGGGATGTGGTTTTGGGAGGACGTCTATGGACACCCTCCCAGAATTAGCCGACCATGCTGTAGCCGTCTTTAGGCTATAGCGCAGCCAGGAACTGGTTAAAGTCCCATGGGAGACAATTTCCTACTTGGGTATAATATAGGGATGAAGCAGCCCTAGACTCAAGATGATCCACTCCCTTTTATTTAACCTCTTGCAACCACCTTCTTCTTTTGCAGTCTACTGTATATCCCGTTGCAGATTTTCCATCATTTTTGTCTTGTAAATACATTGTCACTCTGACAGAAAGTGAAGGGAAAACTCTCTATGGAGCCCCAAATAGCAATAACAACCCAACAGGGGTTCTAGACTTTATAATCTTTATTCAAAAAATATTACCCTTTAATCTCATTTCTTACAGTATGTGGTCTGCTCCCTATTTTGTACCTTAGATGCCCAGTCTTTTCTGTTTTCACATGTACGCTACAAATATGAAAGCTGGACTTGTAAAATTAAGATAAAATGTAAAACTGTACTCTACATATTTGGTTATATGTGTAAATTTAAATGTGTATGTTTTTGTGGAACAGTGAGCCAAAATGTGAGTAAGCAACATCTCTTGACTTCCTTACATGTTATAAAAATCTCAGGATCCTTTTTAGGAATAGTACTGCAGCTTAAAAGATAAATAAACTCAAGAACAAAAATCAAATATTTTACAACCGAAAATACCTGTTGATCTTGCCAAACATGCAGTGGCAATGTTATCTTTCTTCTGTAAGCTACTAATCCCCCCATATGCCATACAATGGAGAAGGACAAAGGTTGACATGATTGTAGTCTAGTTTGGATTGTAATTCTGGCTTCCTCCATGGATACAGTAGAGTAGTAAGCATTGCCGCTCAAGAACTGCAAGTGGGTTATGTGCAGGAATACCAGGTGAAAATAAAGAGAAAAGCCTGAAAAAGAAAACTAATGCAGCCCTACCCCCCCCCCCTCATTTAAAGACAGATATGCTGCAATAGATTACATTTTTCATTTGGGTTTAGATATATTTTATAATGAAAAAAATTGATTTTTAGTTGAAGAAGGTTAGACATCAACCACATATTTTTAAATGTATAAATACTATATCAAAAGTATTATATCAACCAGTAACCCTAAACCTTCAACTACCTGTAATTATAGTAGAGAGCGGACCTGAACACTAAACAACAAATGATGTTGATCCAGGCAGCTATAGCCTCCATCCTCAAAGAATGCCTTACTCCAAGGGGTGGCAACTGTGGCCCTCCAGCTGTTGGTGAACTACAAGTCCCATCATGCCTCTGCCTTTGGGAGTCATGCTTGTAACTGTCAGTTTTGCAATGCATCATGGGACTTGTAGTTCTACAACAGCTGGAGGGCCACAGTTGCCCACCACTGCCTTACTCTCATTGTCCCCAGAGAGGTCTCTGAAAAATGCGTTTGGGAGAGACATAAAGCAACGATCAGAGGGGGACTAACTGCGTATGAGTCATGCCTAAAAAAAGAAAAAGAAAATAAGCACCTTTTGACTCGATTTCCAATATTAGGGAAATAGAGATTAGACTCAAACATTCAGTCATTATCCTGAGGATAAATCTAAACTGACAGAATATTGTACAAAACTGTTAAAAGTATTGGAAAATAACACATGATCAAAACTACAATATTTAGCTCATAAATTCTGAAAGTTTGGTAATAAAAGTTGGCACACACCCCAGTCATATGAAGACTGATCCTCATAATCTTGTACATCTCTAAGATATGTATGATATTTTATTTCCATTATCTCTTTCTCCATTCATTTAGTTTCCCTTTTTAACCTCTCATGTGCTTCAACATATTATAGTGTCTTTTAATACTGTGATAAACGTGCTTAAAGATTCTCAGTTTTCTCAGACACCTGCTCCAATGCTTTGCCTTAATAATCCGCAATTAATTGTAATAAATTCAGTGAACACTTTGGCAATATCAAATTCTTGTGAATAAACTTGAATGTGATAGAAACTGGCCAGCGGCAGGACAATTTTGCATCAGCTGGCTGTCTCTTCCTAAACATTCCTACCACCCCTGCATGCTTTGCATCTTTTTCTCTGCTAATACTTTGTTGCGTTCAGTCAGTGGTTCCTGTACTGACTCCGCCTCCTGAAACTCCTCCTTTCAGTGCTTCTGTAGTTCAGAAAGCAGACTCTATGAATGTGTGACACATCTCCTCACAGGGCATAGTGAACACTGGTCACAGAATTCAAGGAAGTAAATGTGAGGGGAGCTTCACAAAGTAAGTTTACAAACTTCGAGATTGTTCAGCTTAGTTGAAATACAATGTGGAAATTAATACATGATTTTACATTTTGAGGCACTTTAAGAGTGTCTCCTTCCTCTAAATTCCCAGAGGTTAGTGTTGGCCATTGGCAAGTTTCCATCACCTAAATGCTTAAGTATGCAAACTGACACTGTCTTTGGTTGTCGACCAGTTTGGAGGAAATGAGAAGTACTGAGGCTTTGCTTGGCACAGCTTTTGAATTTGAGCTTGCTTTCATCTATTTTCCACCTGTTGTGACTTATTGAATACTTACCAGTTTTTGTAGGTGTATTGCCCATCCTGACACTTTGCATGTTCTCAGCTACTCTGATCAACACTGTAGTCTACACTGACTAAGAACATCCATTTCCTTCAGCCCTATGGCTTCAAATAGTGTGTGTGGTTCAAACCTAATGTAACTTGGAGAAATGTCACACAGTGAATCCCATTTTGCCTTGAAAGTGTCTCATTAAAGCGGAACTATACCGCATCTGAGCACCACAAACAAAAAATGCAATTTTTAATATTCAAAGGAAAGCCACCCATCCATGTCATGGCTTTATTGTGCTTAGAAATCACTTTGAAAAACATCCCCATGGCATTTCATGTAGCATTTACTTCCTGGAATCCATCTGTAATTAGCTTAGGCATGCAGTCAGGAGGACACGCTTAGCTGAGAAAACTCCTCCTTCCCTTTTGAAGACTCCTGGGATGTATGACTTCATTCGCCTAGACTTGGAAATCAGAAAGTAACTGAAGAAATACTAAGGAAGTTTAAAACAAGCTAATATAATATACTTTCTTATCTTTTTACTAAGGCTAGCAGCATAAGGATTAAAAATAAAAAAAAAAGTCAATGTTGATTGAGAGAGTGAAGTTCTGTTTTATTTATTTTTTTCAGGTGCTTATATAGAGCCGTCAATTTATGCTTTTATATACATATTGTTGTACATTAACATCAGCCCTAACCCTCAAAGGGTGTACAATCTAAGGTCCCTAACTCACATTCATACATACACATACTAGGGCCAATTTAGACAGGAGCAAATTACCTACCAGCATGTCTTTGGAGGTGGGAGGAAACCAGAGTATCCGGAGGAAACCCACGCAGGCAGAGGGAGAACATGCAAACTCCAGGCTGGTAGTGCCGTGGTTGGGATTCGAACCAGAGACCCTTTAAATAGTAGAAACTCCCTAGCCTCTGCACTGTAAGCCCACACCCATCATTGATGAAAACAGTACACCATAAAGTTATGTAATTGCCTTAATCAAAGTGCTTGTTGTCCATCATTTGACCACAATGGCAACAAAATTGCATGGTTGATACATTTGTTGAACACTGTTCTATAGTATTAAAAGAAATAGAAACATTGACTTCTATTCAGCCTTGTGTTTTAGAATGAGAATAAATGTGCCCACCCTTGGTGTACTGTGTATGTTAACCACTTGCCCTCCGGAAGATTTAACCCCCTTCCTGACCAGGCCATTTTTTTGCTATACAGCGCTGTGTTACTTTATCTGACAACTGCGCTGTCATGCAACGCTGTACATAAATTAAATTAGTGTAATTTTTTTACCCCCAAAAATAGAGATTTCTTTCGGTGGTATTTTATCACCTCTGCATTTTTCATTTTTTACGCTATAAACAAAAAACAACTGACAATTATGAAAAAAAAACATGTTTGACTTTTTGCTATAAAACATATCCAATTAAAAAATTATTCATAAATTTAGGCCAAAATGTATTTTTCTACATGTCTTTGCTAAAAAAAAATCCCAATACGTGTATATTAATTGGTTTACATGAACGTTATAGTATCTACAAATTGTGGTATATATACTGGAATTTATATATATATATATATATATATATATATATATATATATATATATATATATACACACACTAGTAATGGCAGCGATCATTGACATATTGGGACTGTGGCAGGCATTCTGACACTGGATGGGAACTGATTAATGTGCTAATAAAAAGCACTAACACTGTACAAATGACACTGGGCAGGAAGGGGTTAACGTCTGTGGCGATCAAAGGGTTAACAGTGTGCTGTTTGTGTTTTACTGTGTAAAGTGTGTGCTGTTTTACTAGGGAGGCCTGCTGCTTTCTATCTCTCCGCTGTGCAAAGAGATAGAAAGCAGCATGTCCATGCTGAAGGTAGAGATATCTGTGTTTAAACACAGATCTCTCCCCTCACAGCTTCGCCGACGATCACCAAATCTCAGGCCGAAATCACTGGCCTGGACCTGGTGATTTACATCCTCTGGAACCAATTGTAGCGCAGGAAGGGCAGCGTGTGCCCCCTACCTGGAAATACAAAATCACGTATATTTACGTGATTTTGCACAGAGTGGCTGCCCTGTAACCGTACATTTGCTATGGGGCAGTCGTCAAGTGGTTAAGATATAAAAAATACAAACTGGAATTAAAAAAAAAAAAATCCTTATATCTGACCACCCTGTATTACATTTTTGGGGGTTTTTTTTGAATGGGGTGCCCTGGGATTGTGCAGAATTTTGAAGGGTGACTTGACTGAAAAAAAGGTTGAGAAACACTGGCTTAATCTTTCCCAGATTTTTATTATTGTGAAGCAAAACAAATTATATGAAGATTCTGTCAGAGGTTTCTTTTTATGTGTGTTTATTTTGAATTAGTAGAAGTTGGGTTTTCAGTTTTTTTCCTTTTCATAATCACAAACAAAAGCTTGTCTTAACAGGAACAATTTCAGTTGTTTGGCTCTTGAACAACACACATTTTCCAGTGTGCTACAATTTCTTTTCCTCCAACTTGCTTGCAGAAATGCTTGTTTGTAGTCATTCATTATCCATAATCAGTATTTTTTCTTATGGTTAGGTTCACATTTTTGCTGCAGAAAAAGAAACAGTACATAATACCTGACTATTCCACAGCTCTGATGGTGCAAAAAAAGGGATTCTTATGCGGTCACCTTACCTTAGCAAAAAAAGCCCCATTCCCGCTTACAATTGTATTGGATTGATTTACATTCATTTCTGAGTGCTGTGCACAGGGCAGCTCATTTATTTGAATGGGCTGCCCTATGCGCGTTTGTCGTGCAAAATAAGGTCCTGCACTTTTTTGGGTGACAAGCTTCCTGCAATTTTGTTTTATGCACATTTTGCCAGTTTCCATGTGTTTTTTGTTGTGCAACAATCATGGCAAAATCGCACTTCGTTTTGGGTACTGTTAAGAATAAATACCACCCAAAAGCATGCCATGTGACTTTAGCATGATTTTGAATTGGAATTGCGGGCAGAATTATGTCAATTCTGCCCACAATTTCAAATCGCTAGGTGTGAATGAGCAAGGTGCTCTCAGTGCATCTAAGGTGACCCATCAGGGCTTTTTGGAGCACATTCCAGTATAAAACTGAGGTGTACACATAATTGTTGATAGCAGTCTTTTTACACTTTTTATGCACTTTCTTGTGTGTTTAAATAAAAAAACACACACATTGGTATGATCTGGAATTAAAACTCTGTTCCAGCTTAGCAGATGCCCATGTTCCATGATTGGGTAGTGTAGGTTTAAGACTTTAAATTGAAGGATTGGGGCCACAGTATAGGGAGCAGTTTACATACATATTCCTGCTTGGAGATATAAGAAACCACCCTAGGAATGATCTTTTCTAATCCAGTAGATTACATATTTAACTTGTACTTTTAGCATGTAATAGTGTGTTGATGGTTTGTTAATTTTTCAAGCTATTTTAAGTCTTGTTTTAGTTTTGTCTCAATGTGTTATATCTAACATTCTAGATGAAACAAACAGCTGATGGATAATGTACAAAGCAGTTTGAAGCATTATTGCCAATTAGTAGTGCTACTTAGCTTGGTGCTGCAAATAGATGGTCTCAGGATGAAAAACGTATGAGTGCTCTTCAAAATGTACTTCAAGCTAAAATGTGTAATAATGCTCTTATGCAGAGTGTGTACAGAGTGAAGACTGCACAGGGCAACAAACAAATCAATAAAAAAATTAGTAATTGAAAGGAAAAATCCTCTACCTGCTAAAACATTGGAGAAATATCAAGGTTCTTTTGAATTTCTTGCTCATAAATTTGAGCATATTCTAGTTCCTAAAAAAAAAAAAAAAAAATCACAACAGTTGTTCACGGTCACCTTCTTACATTCATAATAATTTGTATCATGTTTTAATTATTGAAAAACTGATCCTTGCATGGCGTATTTACAGGATATCATATTTCTCCATTTAAGTGAAGGCTTGTTCCTTCGTTAAAAATTTTCAGTACTTAAAGGGCCAGTATAAACAAAACTAACATTTTGGTTTTAGAAGAATGACAGTGGTTTCAATTACTCAGGATTGTTATACATATGTCAATAGTCTGGCAGCAAGGTTTCTGAGTTCCTAGCTCTACCCTTATGATTAAAATGTCTCCATTCTGCTGCAGGGTAATTTTTTTTAGACTACAGGACTGGAAGCAGAGATAGTTAATCTGGCCATACGCTGTTAGATTTCATTCATTTAGACTGCGGACTGAATGAAAGAAATCTAATAGATATCTCCATTCATGCTAAACATCATGGACAGATAAATCTCCATTCTGGGCAAATGTGTTCTGATAGCTGCTGCCACCAGCTGTCGCTATGCTCATAAAAAATCTATTTGGATGTAGGCACTTTCTGGCCTAAACTTTCCCACCAGCTTCCTTCGACAGTGGGGCTGGCAAGGCCATGCACTGCTCACAGTTCCATTCAGTTCATCAGGGACCAGCCAAAATTTAGTTTTGTGGGGACAGCTTTGTAGACATTCTTGTTTATAATCATTGCAGGTACAGTACAAAAACCCCTGACAGCCACACTGTCTTTGTTCTACTCATTTTTGCCCCTTCATGAAGTGGATGAATAGAATACTTGGGATTAACAGGTGATGAGGGAGATGAAACATGGTCTACTGGTATTTCCAATTGAATATGTTTTTTTTAGTTCAATAAGATGAGAAGCCAAGTTTGGGGAAGTTGGGAATTGAGTAGGGTGTTAGCTAGAAATATAGGGATAGCATTCTGTTGGGCAAGTTAAACCTTGAACAACAGGGTACTTCCACAGAAGCTTATGAGGCAAGAATGACAAAAGTAATTTATGCCTCGTAAATGGTATGGGCTGGGTTGTTTTAGCGCTGGTGTTTACACCTTGAAATATTTGATTACTAATGTCAGAGAAAGATCCCAGTTTTGTCCTGTTCTAAAGTAAAGTACATGTAAACTCAATTGATAAAATCTTATATTAGCTTTAAAGTGGTTGTAAATGCTCAAGGCATTCTATGCATGAAGGTAAAAAACTTTCTGTGTGCAGCTGTGCCCCCAGCCCCCTCAATACTTACCTGAGCCTCATCGCTATCCAGCGATGTGAATGACAGCCTCATTCTCTGCCTACTTATTGGCTGAGACAACAAGCGGGAGCCTTTGGCTCCCTCTGGTGTCAATCACAGCCAGCCAATGGGGAGAGAGAGGAGGCGGGACCAAGCCTCGTCTCCATGTGTGAATGGATACGCAGAGCAGCAGGTGCCCCCATAGCAAGCTTCTTGTTGTGGGGGCACCCGACAGGAGTGAGGGGTCAGGAGAGCCTGCGGGACCCAAGAAGAGGAGGGTCCAAGCTGCTCTGTGCAAAACCACTGCACGCAGTAGGTAAGTATAGCATGTTTGTTATCCCCCCCCCCAAAAAAATGAACCTTTAGAATCGCTTTAACAAGTAATGTAAGTGGAATTATCCTTATGCAAGGAATCATGAGTCCAAAAATTCTTTGAGGTTTGGAAGTATTTCATACAAACCTTGCCCGTAGATACTCAAGAATCCATAGTACAATTCTTTCAATTCACCCAGTGATACCAAACCAGATTTCTAACCAATGACCCCCCAATTGACATCTTACCCTCCACTCAAATTGAAATATGCTTTATAATCTAATGGCTGTGGCCTTCCCCCCTTCCTTCTACTTGCTAATTATTAGCTTGGTCATCATCCACTCAGTTGCTTACTAAGGTTTTAGACCCAGCACTATCAGTTTGTTCTCAAACTGTTGTGATAAACTGTATGCTGTTACTCTTATACTGTCTTATTGGCCAAATGTTGCAGCCACTGTTATTGATAAATGCATTCTTATATTTAAAAAAAAAAAAAGAATAATTTTCAATATTTTTAAATCTGCAACTTTCATTTAAATAATAGCTGGTGTTGCTGCCTTGAAGTTTCTTGTTTTTTATTTAACATTTTATTTAACATTTTGTATTAAGGCTTACAAAACAGTTGCCATCTACCAACAAATGATGGTATTAATGTTGGCTGTGCAGAGCCCAATTGAGAATTAACTAATAGAAGGGCAATCTATACCTCAGGGCACTTAGAAATATGTCTCTAAATGACTAGGATTGACAGCAGGTCAGATACAGGCAAAAAACGCCAGCCAACAACAAAAGGAAAGTAGAAACTTAAAGTTTCTTGTTAAGATACTTCCTGTTATAGAGTGACAACATTTTATCCCTGTTTCTCAATTGCTTTCTTGTGCTGTCAACCAAGCTTCCAGTGGAGACTACTAGAGATGAAGTTTACATTCACTTCTACCATCCTACAGGTTCCAGATTTGCTGTTCCTGCAAATTTCCGTGCAGACTGCATAGCCTTAGAACTATGGTCCACAGACTTAGAAGGGCCAATATTGGGGCATTTGGATAAGCCAGCTCCCACACTATAAAGGGCTGGCACAGAGTAGCCATAGTGTGAGTGCATTGGAAGCTGCTGTTAGGAGATCATAAGGAAATCCGACAAACTGCAAAGGGAGGTTAGGGTCAGTTACCAAACTGGACTTCAGCTCCTTTGATAGCATTTTGGACAATCAATTTTTCTGCTGCCTTTTTTTGTTCTAAATATTGTGGGCTTTTGTCTTTCAATTTAATTTGTTGTTGATTTGAGATCTGCAGTCACTTTTAACTGCTGTCACTGTTTTTTTTTTGTTCTTTGCAGAGTATATTGTTTTTTCAGTAAGGCTTCCCTTAAAAAAGTGGGCTGTTATTTTAGGGATGATATTTTTGGAGCTTTGATTTCTTTTGCCTTTAATTTATTATTTTATGTTGATAGGTTTTTTAGTGGGGTGCTCAAAGTATAGCATTCATTTGTTTCTAAACATCTGTTCTTGAAATTGCCTTTTGTCCATGCAGATCACCTAAACCACCTTAAATTATACCATTGCCATTCACCACTTTCCTCCGTATCTCCACAGATAAAATAGGCATACACATGCTAGGTCTGTTATCTCTGATTACAGTTGTCTTGCTGCTGGCCAATAGGGTCTCTGAACAGAGATACTCTGCTGAATTGGAGCAGAATGGACAGATATCAATTTGTGACATCTGTGCATATTTTGTTTTTGTCCATATTTTTATAGCAGACTGTGGAAAACCCATGATGGCTCTATGGATGGCCAGATGTGCATGAACTTGTGTCCATTTATATCAGGCTACCTGCGATCTTTCACATATAGGTCCTGTCAGTTTAGATCCGGAAAAACTGAACAAGACACAGTCCTTTTCTGTTTTGTTTTCTTGCATATTCTTCATACTAGTGCATTTTCTGGACATTCGTTTTCCTATTAGCCCTAAAAACGGCTGAATATAATAGGATTGCTCTTCGTAGACTTAATTGGGATTTTTCACTAAGTTCGGGTTTGCCAAAATTCAAACAGGTTTTGTGGAACCTTTGGCGACTCTCAAATGTGGCACATTTTCCCATCCTTAGAGACTGCAAGTATCCATTTCAACTCACATTATGTTGGCATGGTCAGTTGTGGTCAACATCAGGAAACCCACTCTGAGAAGTGGCAGCAAAAAGGTTGTCAGAGATCATCAACAAGGATGCAATGCACAAAGGCGATAGATAGATAGATAGATAGATAGATAGATAGATAGATATAGGATGTATGTATTAACTGTTTTTAATTATTTCCTTCACAAATCAGCCTAGTGTAGATGGGTAAACCTGGTACCTTTAAGCTTTTTTGATGTATTACTGGCAACAGATTTGTTATTTGGCAGTTTTATGAGTTTCTGCTGTTAGCACGGAGCTGAGTCAGAAGAGGAGGCCTGTCAGACCAGTCTACTATTATCCCCATTTGGGGAATGAGGAAATAGTGAACAATCAGTATCCTTTAAAATGCAAGACTGCACTGTTATAATAGTTCCAGAATGATGATTTAATTTATTTAAGAAGCCCAGGAGACAGGTCCTCTTTCACATTTACTTAAAATGATAAGGCAGCAGAACTGTCCAGTTTTACAGAAACAGGATCTGCTGAAGACCGCCAGCAGTCTAGTTTGTCCAAGTTATGTTCTCTCATCTGCTTCATTTTGCTTATCTGAAAAAATCAAATACATTACTAATGTTTTGAAAAAAAAAAACACTTTGTATTGTAGACACCTGACTAAATATATTTGGGCATTTCGTTTTGATGTTCCATGTCCCTATCTACCTGCTTGCTTGAATGTGTTAATGTGTGCTTGGCCTGGTGTTATCTGTGGCTAAGTGCTCGAGGCAACAGATGGCATGTGCAACTCATCAGCTTGGCGCCGGTGGGAGCATTGCAGCACAAGTACAGAGATGGTTTTGAAAGGCAGAGCTGCCACCATCTATTGATGCCAAATTAGCACATTTCCTGAGTTTTCCTGAGCAATGTCAGCATCTCAATGACAAAACGCTTTAATGACAAGTACATGCCAGTTTCATATTGGTTTGTAATTCTTGTTTATACAGGCACATTTACAGTGTTAGCACTGCAGAAGTCTGTTCACGCCCCAGAGAGCAATGTCATTGACCATCTGCCTTCACAGGGGACACCACCTTGGCATGCAAACATAACTGGACTGTGAAAATAATGGCCACAAAAATCATAAAAAGCATTCAAAGCATCTGTGCTTCTATATTGGATTTCATTGTTTAAAAATTACCTTAATTTGCACCCCTCTTTCAACAGTTTCAACTTATTAAACATTTGTACACTGCTCAAAAAAAAAAAAAAAAAAGAAACACTTTTTAATCAGAGTATAGCATCAAGTAAACTAAACTCCTTGGATATTAATCTGGTCAGTTAAGTAACAGCGGGGATTGTTAATCAGTTTCAGCTGCTTTGGTATTAATGAAATAACCAACAGGTGCATTAGATTGGCAACAATGAGATCACCCCCAAAACAGGAATGGTTTTACAGGTGTAGGCCACTGGCATCTTTTTTCCCTACTTGTCTTTTCTGACTGTTTTTCACTAGTTTTGCATTTGCCTAGGGTCAGTGTCACTACTGGTAGCATGAAGCGATACCTGGACCCTATAGAGGTTGCACAGGCAGTCCAACTCATCCAGGATGGCACATCGATACATGCCACTGCCGGAAGGTTTTGTCTCCCAATACAGTCTCAAGAGCATGGAGGAGATTCCAGGAGACAGGCAGTTACTCTAGGAGAGCTGGACAGGGCTGTAAAAGGTCCTTAACCCATCAGCAGGACCGGTATCTGCTCCTTTGTGCATGGATGGATAGGATGAGCACTGCCAGAGCCCTACAAAATGACCTTCAGCAGGCCACTGGTGTTAATGTCTCTGAACAAACAATCAGAAACAGACTTCATGAGGGTGGCCTGAGGGCCCAACATCCTTTAGTTGGCCCTGTGCTCACTGTCTGGCACCATAGAGCTTGATTGGCATTTGCCATTGAACACCAGAATTAGCAGGTCCGCCACTGGCACCCTGTGCTTTTCACAGATGAGAGCAGGTTCACCCTGAGCACATGTGACAGACATGAAAGGGTCTGGAGAAGACATGGAGAACATTATGCTGCCTGTAACATTATTCAGCATGACCGTTTTGGTAGTGGGTCAGTGATGGTCTGGGGAGGTATATCCATGGAAGGATGTACAGACCTGTACAGGCTAGACAATGGCACTCTGACTGCCATTAGGTATCGGGATGAAATCCTTGGACCCACTGTCAGACCCTACGCTAGTGCAGTGGGTCCTGGGTTCCTCCTGGTGCACGACAATGTCTGGCTTCATGTGGTGAGAGTATGCAGGCAGTTATTGGAGGATGAAGGAATTGATACCATTGAATGGCCCCCACACTCTCCTGACCTAAATCCAATAGAACACCTCTGGGATAGCATGTTTCGGTCCATCTGCCACTGCCAGGTTGTACCTTAGACTGTCCAGGAGCTCAGTGATGCCCTGGTACAGATCTGGGAAAAAAATTCCCAAGGGCACCATCCATCGTCTCAGGAGCATGCACCGGTATTGTCAGACAGCATACAAGCATGTGGGGGCCATACAAACTACTGAGTACCATTTTGAGTTGCTGCAATGAAATTTCAGCAAAATGGACTAGCCTGCTGCATAATTTTTTCACTTAGATTTTTGGTATGTCTTTGAATTCAGTCCTCTGTAGGTTGATCATTTTCTTTTCCATCAAACGATGGGGCATCCTTACGTTCCTAACACATTACCCAGTCCTTATCAGTATAGATATCCAGCATGATATCCCCATTGAGATATTATGTGTTTTCAAAGTGTTCCTTTAATTTTTTTGAGCAGTGTATATTTTGTTATATTTATTTACTCCTTTTCATGTTTTTTTTTTTTATTTTGCTGTGTCATTTTGTTCCATTTTTCTTTAATTTTGTGGTTTCATCTGTGGTCAGTACATATAGGAGTAATATTTGTATAGAAATTGCCCCAGGAGAGAAACCTCATTAAAGACGCTTTGTACATGGGAAGTTCTAAAGTTCTATTTTTAATGACAAGATTGCCCAAACAGCAGATATCAGGTGAATGCGGAGAAAGATTTGTATAGGGAAACAGTGGCATTGCTAGGATTTCGAAAAGCACTGCTGGATTATCCACTAGTGTGTGTCCAGAGAGCAACTATAAGTTATATCTTACACACCCACCGAAACACTATACAGGTCATGCATAAGCCAAACATCACTCTCTCAATCAATATTGACTATTTTTAATACTTATGCTGCTAGCATTAGTAAATAGATAGGAAAGTACATCATATTTACTTGTTTTAAACTTTTTTTTTACATTTCTTCACTTACTTCCTGGTTTCTGGCCTAGGCAAATTATGTCATACATCCTAGGAGTCTTCAGGAGGGGTTGAGGGTTTTTCTTAGCCAAGAACATCCTCCTGCCTGCATGCCTGATGTATTCCAGGAAGTAAATGCCATATGAATCATCTGCCCTTACTCAAGATGGCCATGACCAGAAATACCAGGGGGTGTTTTTCAAAGCGATTTCTCAACAACATAAAACATGGAGACATGGATAGATGGGGTTGTTTGCTTTGAATATTAAAAATGAATTAAATAGCTTTTTTTGTTTGTAGTTCTCAGGTGCAGTTTGGTTCCACTTTAAGCACAGTGGTTCTTGACATAATTTCGGGGGGCATACCACCACCCCTTCAAGACATATACATATATTTTAAATAGAAAGCACACCCATAACAATATGATGCAAAAGTAGATTGTATTAGAAGTCCTAAGAAAAAGTCAGAATACATTTGAATGGATATAGGACATGTCACATATGAATGGCTATAAGACATGTCACATATGAATGGCTATAAGACATGTCACATACTGTAACATATATGTAACAATATACAATGTTTCCAGTCCAAGTAAATAGATAACATTTAGTACATGGGTAGCATACCAGAGTAGTAAAGTAATCACCAATATTGCTGGGTAAGCAAATGAGGTCCCAAAAACTGACATTTCCAGATATAAACACCTCTCTCTCAAGTAGGCACACTTCCTGTGCTTTCCCTCAGCTTTAAATAGACTGATTATCCCACAGGCCAAAACAAGCATAAGTGACTTCATGTCATAAAACTGGAGTCACAGGTAAAGGCAGCTTGTGCTCAAAGCTCCCAAACCCAACATTGTGGAGAGGTGCATGGGGCCACTAGTACCCTGGGAACCATAATGTAAATATACTATAAACAGGGCAGTGCACAGTTCTGTACACAAGCATGGGCCACATAATGGTGCTTCAAAAAATTGCAAAACAGTAATAATATGGTAGATAAAATATTACATACAAATGACACATACTGTATAGTGCTTAGAAGAGCAATAATATAGTCGCAAGGTAAGTATGCATTTAGAAATTACACATAAAAATGCAACACATCTAGAGTCAGATAATTTCCCATATAGTAAACAGTTTAAAAAATAGAGGGAGATCACCCCCCACATACCTCTACCACAGAAAGTGTCTAATTTATAGATCTAAGAGAGCTCACATTGTGATAGTTTGTCTGAGAGTTTCCCACCACTTTTGTGGGTGTGCTGACTTTGTACTTAAAATATTAGTGCAGGGGGGCTAAGAGGATAGTGTAGTTGGTCAAAGCTATGCACCTGGCTGTCACTTCACAAGGGAGAATGCACTTGCAGGTATTTGGTGTGTGATGAAGCCATACCAGTATAGACAATGCAAAGACAATGCAAATGGGGCAGCTTCTTTGTGCCTATTACAGTGTCTTTCAGGAATGGACTCACCACAGGTGGTGCTGGGGCTCACCTGCCTTGTGGGCTGCAGTACCAGTGCTGGCCAGCGGGTGCTCTCAGCAGCCAGAATCTTACTCCTGCAGTCAAGTCATCACTTGAGGCTGATTGCAAGAGGTGTATTTAAGCAGGACCAGGCCTGCAATCAGTGCCTTGGTGTTGTTCCCATGAGCCCCTGTACCTGCATCCTGTCTGCTTCCTGCCTTATATTCCTGCCTGATCTTGACTCTGCTAGAACTCTGCCTGCACCAACCCCGGCTATTCCTGATTATTCTCCTGCCTGCTCCTTTGTACCTTGTCCGCCCGATAGTTACCGACCCGGCCTGCCTGACTACGTTTGTGTTCCCGCACATATTGCGATCTGTTGGAGGTTTGGTTTTTGCACTGTGTGTTTGGGTGTACTGTATAGTCTTTAATAAATTATATTGTTTTATACCATACTTCAAGCCTGCGTTTCCCTGTGTCAGTCCACACATCTCTGTTCATACCTGGATTTTTTACAGTGTCCCTCTTAATCAATGAAATATTCAGATTCTACTAACTTCCTTAGTCATGTTCTGCCTTAAGGTGGTTTCATACTGATCTGCTGCGGTATGGATGCAATGCAGTGTACCTATGTTTTTCATTTGGGTTACCTGCACTTTCTAATAGACTTCTATTAGATTGGGAAATTTTGGTGCATTTTCTGAAGGTGCACAAAAACCGGCAGATCCAATAGAAGGCTATGGTCAACTGCACCAAAACTGTTAGTATACCTGCACTGTGGCCAAACCACTGCAGATTAGTGTGAATCTGGCCTTAGTCTTTCTCTGTGTAAAAAACCTGGGGCATCCTTGGACACAAGAAAAAGCTGCCATAAACAGTGCACATGTTCAGATTGTGCTGAACAGTGGTGGGTGCTGCTTAAAGGACCATCATTAAAGAGAAACTGAACCTAATTTTATACACTGCGCACATACCACAGTCCTTGTACCCACAAAATATGCCTTAAAGTGGCTTTCCAAGCAAAAATGAAAAACATTCCTGTGCAAGATTTCCAAAATATAAGCACATTCCTAATATAAAATGTTTTCTTAGCCTATGTATTTGTAAAGATAATATTTGGTAATCCTGCTATTTCCCTGATTATAACATCATTTCCAATGCCAACACTTTTCAGCTGCTATTGATTTAGCTGATCCCCCAAGTGGAGTCAGCTCTGGAAAATTATACTTATGCCTATGCCCTGGGCACATCAGAGGCCTCCTCTGTTGCGTATGCTCTGTTATTGTGTCTGAGCTCTGACAAGACTTGTGGGCACATACAGCTCCCCCCCGACTCCCTTCCTCAATTTTGCTTTCAGGAGCGATGTAATGGGTTCTTTAGTTTCATACCCACTTGCCAAACAGATCTTATGATCTGCAGGGGAATTATGATCATTATGACCTAAAAAGGGGAATTATGACCTAAAAAGGATGCAACCCCTTGGATTCACAACAGGCACATATGACTTGCAAGTCCTATGATAAATCTTCCTAGAAGACGCCTTTTTGGCCATCAAAAAAGTTGATATGGCTTTTCCTGAAACCCCTCAGTTTCTCAACATCTGGGTCTCAATAGCCAAGGCATCAAAGTCAGCGTCTGTAAAGCAGGATAACATATCAGGTCTTAAGACAGGAGATCTGGCAGAACCGGAAGTCTCAAGGGAAGGTCCACAGACAAATTCATGAGGTCAGCCTACCAGGCTGTTCTGGTCCAAGCAGGAACAATCAAGATCACCAGTGACTTTTCCTCCTGGATCCTGTTTAACAGACATAGCAACAACTGAACTGGCAGAAAGGCATGAATCAGAGAGAACTGTCCCCATGACGTCACTATGGCTTCTACCCTCTATCACCTGTGGATCCCAGGTTCTGGAGACAAGCTTGTCCTGCTTCGCATTTAATCTGGAAGCTTACAGATCCAAATCTGTAGTGCCCCAATGTTGGAAAATTGCACTGAACACCTTTGGATGAAGAGACCATGCCCCCAGGACCAACTGCTGATAACTGAGAAAGTCTGCCTGCCAGTTTTCCATACTCGGGACATGAACTGCTGATAAAATCAAAACATGCTCTTCTGCCAAAACCAGAATGTGATCCACTTCCATCTGGGCCACCCAAATCTTGGTGCCACCTTGATGGTTGACTTATGCCACTGCATTGAGGAGTCCTCTAATGTACAACACACAATATTTACTTATGTAACTGCCTGGCAGGCATTATTTATGCTGTATTTATACTCTTTTGTTCAATTTTTAATGATTATTGTTTAAGTTTGTTCATCTTTTAGATGCGTTGCTAGCCCCTGAGGAAGCTACTCCAGTCGCGAAACATGTTGGGCGTTTTCCGCACAGTTTGGACATTCCCCACCTTCTAACTTCCATTAGAACTGCCTTTATTGTGGTTGATGGGGGGGAAATATGCTGTGTTTCAATTGTGCAATGTGATTTTTAATGCACATTTGATATGTTTTGGATGTGACATGTTAACAAAGTAACCCTTGATTTTATCTTTTGTGTTACTACCATCATCTGTAGGATTCTCAGATGAATAGACAGAATAGACAGAAACCTGAGACACCTCAGATTTGCTACCTGATTTCTCAGAGATCACCTTTTTTTCCCCGTGGCAAGAATACCTTTGCCTGGACTGTGTCCAGGATCAAGCCTAGATATTCCAGACTCTGTGCCCAGCTCCAACTCTTACTTTTCCAGATTGAGAACCCAGCCCAGACTCTCCAACGTATGAATCATGGGGGCTACATTTTGCCTTAATTAATGAACTTTCTGCTCTTTGAGCAACAGATCATCCAAATAGCCTAGGATGCAAACCCCTTGAACTCTTAATAGGCCCAGTACTGGAGCCAGTACTTTTGTGAAAACCTGCAAGGCTGTGGCCAGACCAAAGGGCAATATCACGTACCTGGTGATGGAGGCCAATGGAGAGAGAGCTTCCCTTGCGGCTAAGTTCTGGACTCCCCTGAGAGTGGGACAGCGGGAGTCAGGCCCAAAGTTGCACAGGTCGCCTGTAGGAGTGCTGGTTGGTGGTCAACTCAGAAGCACAGCTGGTGCACGGAGATAGGTCTGCAGACAGGAGGCACCTGTGCGTGGTATGCAAGCCCTTCTGGGAATTAGATGTTTACTGGGTAGTCGGTTCAAGCCAAGGTCAGGTACCAGATGGGAATCAAAGCAGACGTAGTCAGATGGGATAGCCGAAGTCATACACAGGGGAGCAAGAGAGAGAGTATCCGTAAGCCAGGCCGAGATCAGATCAGGGGTAAGGCAGAGTAGACAGGTCCAGGAGCAAGCTGAGTCGGTAACAGGAAATTACAGGTCAAAGTCACAGGAAACAGGAACAGGGCACGGGGAGCTAGAGATCATCCAGCAACTTGAGGAAGTCATGAGACTCCTTATAAAGGCTGTCTGGCACCAAACTGAGGCTGATGTGCCCGTCTGCAGCCATGCAGAGTACTGGCAGAAATGCCAGATATTCCAGAACTTCTGCCGTGTACAGGACCCTGACAGGCAAGGACACAAACTGAAAATGCTGGTCTTTTACCGTGAAACATATGGACTTTTGATGCACAGGAAAAATGTGCACATGATGTCTGTGGATGCCAGAACATCCCCCTGCTTCAGCAAGGCCACCAAAGACCGAATCAATCATGCGAAAAGGCCACAATTTAAGAAACTTGTTCAGACTTTTGAAATCCAGGATTGGCCACACATCCCCATTTGGTTTTGGGACCATGAAAATAATTTTTATCTCATGTATGTTCATATGTATTCCCTTAGTCTGATTGTATATATACAGTATTATGTATATATATTCTCTTTTTTGTTCTTTACTTGTAATGCCATTGCAATCCCCTAGGTGTTGCTGCGACTATTTTGAGGCCCATTAATTTCAATGTACCCATTTTGGTTGGTTGCTTTGTTACTTATTCCAGTTCCCTCCCCTACTTACTATAAGTAGTGGCTCCTATCACAGGGGTTTATGGTCTGGGGAAGGAGTGTCTGCACATGCCCTGAAACGTGTTACCGCCCCCTTGATGTCACTTCCAGCGTGTGTGTTCCATGCCTCTCTTGGAAGTACGGTGGCCATCTTGCCCATGTGTTCCACCACACGCACTACCACTGGTCGGCTCAGTATGTCTCCCTGGCATTATACCTGATGAGCTGTTATCTGACTGCTATCTTATAAGTGCTGTTCACCTTTACTACTCAATAAACTGCTGCATACTGCACTTAGAGGCACATTCCTTGCTATTTATATTCAAGGCTTTGGATATCTTTTTATATTCCTTTCTGTCTTTATCAAGTTCCATTACCTTGTTATGCAGGTTTTTTGACAGTTATTTTCTGCTCCCCATGTCTCAGTATCTAGCCTGCTCCGTGCATCAACATGATAGCTAAAAACCTCATTGACATTTATACAGTCACTAATTGCAATTTAAAAAGCCACAGATGTGGGAAACTACCCTTTAATTGCCACATACCTGGAGTTTGCATGTTCTCCCTGTGTCTGTGTGGGTTTCCTCCGGGTACTCCAGTTTCCTCCCACATTAGAGACATGCTGGTAGGTTAATTGACTCCTGTCTAAATTGGCCTTAGTATATGTATGATTGTGAGTTAGGGACCTTAGATTGTACGCTCCTTGAGGGTTAGGAACTGATGTGAATGTACAATATACTGTATGTAAAGTGTTGCATAAATTGACAGCACTATATGAGTACCTGTAATAGATAAATAAATACATTTTAACCTCTATGTATGTGTCACCTTGTGTGTCTGTACCAAGGCCAAACATTCCAGGGTATGTAAACTTTTAATCGGGGCCATTATCGTTATAATTTAAAAAGGAGCCAAACAACTATGTGATAATAAATGGCTTCATATGATCACTATCCTTCAATAAAAGACATTTTTGGCATGATCAGTAATATTTTCAATATCAATGCCAAAATTTCAAGTTGCCAGGATATGCAACTTTTGAGCACAACTGTATGTCACTTGCACTATTGAAATTGTAGTCATAGTAGTGATACTCACTTAACCAGCTGCCCTTCCAGCAAGGGTTACAAGTGCTCGCTAGTCCCAAAAGGATCCTTAAGCTGCCAGTGTCTACTCCTTAGATGCAGTACTCACGTGCCTAGGAAGCCCACTCCAGTGCCTCCGCCACCTGCCTCAGCAGCGATCAGCTGCTTGCAAACAGCACCACAGCTTTTTTTACAAATGTAAAAATGGCTGAAGGTTCTCCTCCTTGATATACTTCTGGTTCTACTGTGCCTGTCCATGCACCTCCCCAACAAACAACAATCGGGAAAGAAAAACTTTAAAAAGAAAAACAAGAGGCAAACCATAGCACAATTCCCCAATGCATTAGAGTCCCAGCAGCCTGAAAAAAGCCTAAAAGCAGTTATGCTAGCACCCCCCAAGCCTGCAGACTGCCCTCAGTGGACAAAAGTGAAACACACTTAAGCAGCTGAATTTGAATCCTAATTAAAGGGTCTCTCACCTTATCTTGTCATGAAGCCACTAATCCAATCTTCACCCACCACGACGGGTGCTGTCATACCAGACCTTCAGGGTCTTGGTCCGCCAGGTACCAGGGTCCACTGCCCTGGACCTGTAAAGCACCCTACTTGAAACACCTTGGTCAGTAACAAAACCTGCACATGGTTCTGTATCTGCAGGGTCCAGTAACATATGGTCGCATTACAGGCAGAACCCTGAAAAGATGTTTGTCAAAGCACAGTCTGGGTACCATCCACCATAGCATCCCAGCTGTATGAACGGATCCAGCCATCCAAACTCCTGATTCCTGTTTGGAATCAATTGAGAATTGGTACCTCATGGGTTGAACATGTAACATGTTCCCTAACATGAACATATCCTTTTTTTTCTTTTAAATTCCCTTTATTCATCTTTTGTCAGTGAAAGAGAGAATACAAAACAAAGTCTATTGGGCATACCCAGGCTTGACAATTACATAGAAAAAAACAAAACAAAAAGAAAAATATGAAGTACAAAAAGCACTAAAATCAAGTGCTTGGCAACCTAAGCATTTATTGTAACTATAGCTCACCAATATTTATCATAGGAGAAAATGTAGGGAGTAGGCTTATTCCACCAGAAGGGTAATGTACCAAGTACAATAATAGGACAACTATGACACAAAATGTTCTCAAATGTTCTCTGGACATGGCTAATAAATGGACAAGACCCAAGATGCAAACAATCCAGATGTCAGGGTCCGCCGCGGCTCCGTCCCCGGCGCATGCGCAATAGCGGCGGCTCACGCCGGGACACAGGCACCAGATCCCGGCGGGCCGCGGCTGACAGGAGGCCGCACATGCGCAGTAGGAGCCGCGGGCGCGCCTCGGGCGACCAATGACAGCCCGGGGGCGCGTCCTGGGCGGCCAATGGCAGTGCAGGGCGCGATATTTAAAGATGCCCTGCACTGTCACAAATCGCCGCAAGGTCTGATCTGATACCTGTGTTTCCTGTGATTGTGACCCGGATTGTTTGACGTTCTGCCTGCTCCTGCCCTGACCCGGATTATCTGACTACGCTGCCTTCCCCTGTGATTGATCCGGATTGTCCCTGACTACGCTGCCTTCTCCTGTCCCAACCCCCGGCTTGTTTGACCATTCTGCGGACTGACCCCGGTAACTGACCCAGCGTGCGACCTGACCACTCTCTGCCTACTGTCTCGGTACCACGCCATTTCCCACGGTGACAACCGCCGGTTTATCCTGCCAGGTCCTGCCGGCCTCCTCACATCTGACTCTACTCTATCCTACTTCTATCCACGGAGGCTCCCTCTGCCACGGGTGGTATTGCTCGGAGGTCGTGACCTGGTCCCGGTTCTGCTCCAAGTCCATCCCCACCATCAGGGGCCCTGGTGAAAACGCAGACCGGGACTTAGACCCCACGCTCCGGGTGATTCCGCCTAGTGGGCTGCCAGAGGTGCCACCTGGCGGATCCGTAACACCAGATACATGCTTGACCCTTGGACACTGCCAGAAGACATGCATAAATGTTGCTGGATTTTGTGCTGCCCTCAGCTGTTGAAATAGAACTTGAGTATCAAGCCACAACCACCACAAAAAAAGAGTCTTATTGTGGAAATAAATTATTCAGATTCTTTAACTCTCACTAATCCTATGTACTGTATTTTCTTTTTATTTCTAACTTACCATAGAATTGGATTCTTTTGCTTTCTTCCTCATTTATCTGTTTATAAACCACAATTTAGATGAAGAACAGGGCATAGCAATGTTCACAGAGTTGTCATTGCTTTTATATATAGGAGAAATCATCTTGGCAGTTCCCAGTAAAAGCTGAAAGTGTAGATGGATGCAAGTCGTTACAGAACATTCATTTACCGCTTACAACAAAAAAGCTGTTTACTTGCAGGATTTAATACAACTCTTGTGTTTTGGAACTTGCAAAGGTTTGTTTTGTTTAATATGAATGTATTCTTTTTCTGCTTGTCAACCCTAGCATAGCCCCACTTCGGACTGGTGTGTGCAGCCCAACAGATATCTGAGTGCAGACTTAAGGACAAATCAGCAGAACATAAAGGGGTGAATCAGCTGAAGCCTAACATTTCAGTATTGACTCAATGCTCATTATTTGCTAAATAACTAAAATGTCTATTGAGGAGAGCAAAAAGGAGACAGTCCAGGAGAAGATAAAAAACAAAACACTTCACCGGAAGAAATACTGATTCATGAGCAACAATGGCCAATGGTTAAAGTGACACTAAAGTCTTATTTTTTGTTTTTTTAAATAACAAACATGTATATACTTACCTGCTCTGTGCAGTGGTTTTGCACAGAGCAGCCCCAATCCTTTTCTCACGTCCCCCACCGACACTCCTGGCCCCTCCCTCCAGGCGAGTGCCTCCACAGCAAGCAGCTTGCTATAGGGACACCCAAGTAGGGTTCACTCGCACACACACAGCCGCTGATAGACCCCGCCCCCTCCATTTCCTGATTGGCTCACTGGCTGTGATTGACAGCAGCAGGAGCCAATGCCTCAGCCAATCAGGAGTGAGAGGCTCTCTAGACATCGCTGGATCGGGATGGGGCTTAGGTAAGTGTTAGGGGGCTCAGGGGGAGGAGCTGCTATACACAGAAGGGTTTTACCTTCATGCATAGAATGCATGAAGGTAAAAAGTCTTGAGCCTTTAGAACCACTGTATGTGTATGTTCTGACAATTCTTTTTTTGTTCTTTTTTTTTTTTTAGCAGATTAGGGAAGTGCTAGAATTATGTGACTATGAAATTCTATCCGTGTTACTTTTGAAGATTTCCCCTCACTTCTTGTCATGTTAGGGGGAATGTTTCTAACAGAGCCCCAGACAGCAGTCAAAATCTTGAAAGTGGTTCTACTCTGACCATGCTCCATCAAAAAGGAATATAAAAAATATATTGGCTGAACTTACATTTTAAAGATTTTAAGTGAAGAAACTATTCTGTTAATGATTCCATTATTAATTTACATAAATGTAACATTTTTTATAAGAATTGTTATAATTATCATTAGATAAAATGGGAATAAAAACGTAGAACACTTCAGTCTCACGGCAGTGTTGCAGCTACAGACCAAGTGACCTAGCTCTGACAGCACTAAAACTCAATGCCTAAAACACCCATACTCGGCAGCAAAAATGCCAATACCAGCACATACATCAGATAAACAAAAAGTAAAATTTACACTGTCAGGCCAGCGCAAGTGTGTTGTAGTGTTTCTCTTTCACAGTTGCCTGCAGTTTTTGAAATTTTATGCATGCTTCAGCCTAAGCAATAGACAATAATATACACTGTACACGTGCTAAATTAAAGATGGAGATGGTCATAATTCTTCAAATGATAGGACATTGCAAATAAGATTATATAGACAAAATGTAAGATAAAAACTGAATATCAGATGTGCAGTAAACATGAGCAGGTCTTTCGTAATGCAACAGCCTATGGATATTACGGTGTAAACTCACTGTCATTTATGGCAGTATAACACCTGGCCGGAATAAGGCTTATTTGAGGAATACCTGCGCAGTATATTCAAATGCAATACAGTATATATAGTATTTGGAGATTTACCAGTATATATAGTGATCTTCGAGTGCACTGGTATACTGTAAGTGGATGTGGATAAGTAGTACGTTTATTCATATGATCTATTGTAATGTGCAAATGCATAAATGGGCAGAATTGAAGTGTTTTAATGAATATCTTATGTGTATTTAAAGCTTCACAGACTTAGTTTTTAGAAGTAGTTATATTTTGGTAAAATATTACATACTTACATTAGGGATGCACCAATGCTGTTTTTTTACCGGCAATTATGAGTACCGATACTTTCTGATACCAGTTAACGATACTTTGCGATGTGATTTGCGTTAATACGAAATGTATGGACACAAATTGCACCGCAAAGAATAGCAAGAGATTTGAACAGTAATAGCCTGAGTTCATACAGGAGTGATGCAGGGAGGTTTCCCACAATGGAGAGTGGGGATGTATACTATGGAGGCAGATGCTCCATGTTCTCAGCGGTAGGAGAGGAGAGAAAGCTGTGGGGATTTGATATCCTGATAGCTTTCTTTCCGTTCCTTGCAGGGATGACAGTTCGGGCTAGAGGACCTTTGATTGGTCAGCACCATACAGGGACGTTCATTAGCAAAAAGTATATAGGAAAATGCATTAGGTTGAAAGTCTCGTCAAACACTGTCACCATCCCCAGAAGAGAAGTAGGAAACAACAGCAGAGAATTCAATAAGGCCTCCCAACCAAAAAGAGAAAAGAGGGGGAAGACAGTCACAGAACAAAGGGGACTTTAAAGGTGCTGTATTCACCACATTCAAATCCAAAAAAAAATAATATAAAAGCAATATTGATATTGATTATTGATACAGGTTATAATAAAATTTCAAAGTTATATACAAACAATCCATTCAGCTACAAATGTATATAAAAAAATACAGATTTTGAAGTGAAAAAATGAAGAATTGACGCATTTCACCCAAATTAGAGCTTCTTCAGGATCCACTTCCTTCTATGAGTTATGGTAATATTGTAGCTGACAACTGACATAATTCACAATTAATATAAAATTCACATAACAAAAAATAATGCTAAAAACATCCATAACAATGAATATATAGAGCGTAATAAATGACAACACCCAGAGAAGGAGAAAAAAAACCACACAAACCAACAAAATATTACCTCTCATTGGATAGTACTATATAGACAGCTTTTGGGGGAAGGCAAAATAGAAGGGGCCACAGAAAAGGAAAGAAAAAATGAAAAGGAAAAAGTGAAAAACACCACATTAAAACACCCTGAACGAAAAGACTACCTTACCAAAATTAAATGATCATCAGGAGGATACCCTGAGATCACTAAATACCAACCATCAAAAGAGAAAGGAATGTCCACCATGTAAGTGACCTGGCAAATGTCATCATCCGAGGACAATTCAAAGGTATAGATTTTTTTAGGGATTCATCAAGTTTTTTTTTGGTATGTATATATATATGTATATATATAATGTCAATACTTTTAGGTGTGTGTACCAATTTAATTTTCCTCGGATGACAACATTAGTCAGGTCACTTACATGGTGAATATTCTTTTCTCTTTTGATGGTTGGTGTTTAGTGATCTCAGGGTACCCTCTTGACGATCTTTTAATTTGGGTAAGGTAGTCTTTTCCTTCAGGCTATGTTTTAATTTGGTGGTTTTCACTTTTTTCTTTTCTTTTTTCTTTTTCTTTTCTGTGGCCCCTTCTATTTTTCCATCCCCCCAAGCTGTCTATATGGTACTCTCCATTGAGAGGTAGTGATTTTTTGGTTTGTGTTTTGTTTTTTCTTCTCCTTCTCTGCAGGTTGTCATGGTGATCCAATATGTGATATATTACGGTCTGTATAGGCATTGTTATGGATGTTTTTAGCATTATTATTTTTTGTTATGTAAACTGTTTATTAATTGTGAATTATGTAATTTATCAGCTACAATATTAGCATAACTCATAAAATGAAGTGGATCCTGCAGAAGCTCTCATTTGGGCACTACGCGTTGATTCTTCACTTCAAAATCTGTATATTTTTTATATACATCTGTAGCTGAAATTAATTGTATATAACTTTGAGATTTTATTTTAACCTGTATTAATAAATATTGCTTTTGTATTATATTTTTTTTTGGATTTGCATGCGGTGAATACAGCACCTTTAAAGTCCCCTTTGTTCTCTGATTGCCTTCCCCCTCTTTTCTCTTTTTTGGGGGGGAGACCTCATGGAATTCTCTACTGTTTCATAGTATATAGGAAAATGACATACCCCTATTGCATAGAGAATAATAATGGTTAAATTACTAAATACTATAATGGGGGAACAAATAAGAAAGAAAGATGTACAGAGGGACTTTGTTCCAAAAGAGGGACATCCCTCCAAATCTGGAATCTGGGATGGCTGGATTCTATGCTACTGTGTCATCCCTGAAGAGGCTGTGCAATTGAATTTATCATGCTTCAAATGATGTCTGTTTTTCCAAAATTTCTTCTAGTGGGAGTGAAAAAATGATATCATGATGACACTGGTGATAGTTATATGACTGCTGTTAGCAGCTATTCATTCTTTGTCTGTTTTTTTTACTGTCTACTCGATGGAAAATAAAGAGGCATTTGGCACCATAATTGAAGTTTTAGTCTTGTTTCTTTTCTGTAGGCACAATAAAGTGATATGAGCTCTGTTAGTATTTAAGGCTTCAGGAAAAATGTTTCTACTATAGCTGAGCAGTTGTAATCTTTATACCAGTGGTCTCCAAACTGTGGCCATAGGGCTGAATGTGGCCCTTTGCTTGCCTTTATCCGACCATTGGGCACTGTTCCTCCCACTGATACAAGACACCATTCAACCAACTAACACCAAATGGGGCACCAGTTCTCTCATTGACAGCAGTAATGGGGCACTCTTCCTCCCAATGTTAGGACACTGTTCCTCCCTCTAATACCAAATGTGGCAATGTTTACTCCCACTGATGCCAGGAAAAATTCCACACCCGCTGGCCACAGTCCGACCCCCCTAAAGTTTGAAGGACAATAAACTGGCCCTTTGTTTAGAAAGTTTAGAGACCCCCGCTTTATATCATAGATAAATCTCTCTGTAGATGGAGAAAAGTTAGTGCTTATAAAGGCTGAAGGTTTTCTACTTTCATGAATTCTATACATGAAGGTAGAAAACATTCAGTGTGCAGCTCCTTCTGAAGCTCCCGCATAATACTCTCCCGGCTTTAATCTCGATCCAGCAATGTGCACAGGAGTCTTGGCTCTCCTTTTCATTGGCTTTCAATTACAGCCAGTAAGGAGGGAGCAGGGGATAGACTGAGCCACGCTCTGTGTGTCCCATAGACACATAGAGGTGGCTCGGGAGCGAGCATGCAGGAGTGCCCCAGAGCAATCCGCTTGCTCTGGGGGCACTCGGCAAGGGGGAGGAGCCAGGAGTGTTGGCAGGGGACCCGATAAGAGGACTGCTGTTTGAAAAACCATTGCACAGAGCAGGTAAGTATGATGTGTTCATTATTTAAAATGTAAAAACAATCGAGCCTTTAATATCACTTTAAGCATAGATCAACACCTGTTCTAAATTACTTTTTACTGATTGGTGGATGTGGTGATGTTCAGGACTTAATTCGAAGTGATGCTGAATGCCACACCATGGTGCTGTAGCATACATCCCCCTGCTGGAGAAAAGAATGTTTTCTAAAATTATCATTCACCATTACTTTTCCATACATCTCAATGTAAAAAGTTGCAAAGAGGTACTCCATTGAAAAGGGAGGAGTGAAAATGGGGATGGCTGCATTGCACTGAATGTTGGAAAAAGCCTTAAGGTTAAAAAAAAGTCTGATCTTACTTGTTGCATATACTACATATTATAAATATGTCACAGTCCTTTAAATGTGCAAAATACAATGCAAATTACAGACCCACATTAATTCCAGAACAGAGATTATTTTTAAAAAAAATAAGAGAACTGCTATTTGTACTCAGCATAAATGAGTACACTCCTATTGAAAAGTAAGATTTTAATCAATATCTCAATGAACACAAGAACAATTTCCAAAATTGTGACAAAACTGAGTTTTATTGAACAGTCGTTTAGCTCATGAAAGTAAGGTTAATAATATAACTTAGATTACAAAATCTTCAGTTTTATTCAAATTAGTTGATGCAAAAATTAATACACCCCACAACAAAAATTGCTACACCTTGTATTGTGCATGAACTTTATGATTTGTAAGGACAGGACTAAGTCTTCTAGGCATGGAATGAACATATTGGCAACATGGAGAGTGATACTCAGCTAGTCTCTTCAAAATTCCCCATAGGTGTTCAAATGGGTTCAGATCATGAGACATTCTTGGCCACTGAATCACTTTCACCCTGTTCTTCTTCAGAAATGCAACAGTGGCCTTAGATGTGTGTTTTGGATCATTGTTATGTTGAAAAAGTGCATGATGACCAAGGACGCGGAGTGATGGTAACATCTTCTCTTTCAATATAGAACAGTACATCTGTGAATTCATGATACCATCAATGAAATGCAGCTCCCCGACACCAGCAACACTCATGCAGCCCCAAAGGACACTGCCACCACCACGTTTCACTGTAGGCGCCATGTATTTTTCTCTGTAGTCCACACCTTAGCGATGCCATACAGTTTTTGAAGCCATCAGTTCCAAAAACATTTATCTTGGTCCAGACCAGGACTGGGACAAAAAATATGCCTGGGCATTTTAGACTGGGCAGCCTATTTTTCCCGGGGGTTGGGGGGGGGGCAGTTGTAAGGGCGTTCACGGGGCAGTTGGTGATGGAATATTCATGGAGTTGGTCCTCCACACTGTAATGTAAAGGAGCACTATGATATAAAGGGGACTGCGCTATATTGATTACAGTGCCCCTTTACAGCACAGTCCCCTTTATATCATAGTGCCCCTTTACATTACAGTGCCCCTAAAGATCTAATCACAGTGCCCCCTATATATTCAAAGAGATGGCCCAATCCAGCAAAGAGACATCCCAATCCAACAAAGAGACATCCCAATATAGCAGAGAGACATCCCAATCAAGCAGACAGATGTACCCATATAGCAAAGAGACACCCCAACCAGCAAAGAGACAGCCCGTGCAGCAAAGAGACAGCTCGTCTAGCAAAGAGACATCCTGTCCAGCAAACACACATCTCATACAGCAAAGACACAGCTTGTCCAGCACAGAGACAGCCTGTCCAGCACAGAGACAGCTCGTCCAGCAAAGACACAGTTTAACCAGTAAAGAGACAGCCCATCCAGCAAAGAGCTCAACCAGCAAAGAGACAGCCTATCCAGTAAAGATAAACAAAAATGAAAGAGCGCAACTTCACACAACTAAATGCAGGTTAGATAAAGGACAAACTAATAGGGAGCTGCTAGCATAAAAGGCATACCTCGGCACTTCAGTAATGTATAAAATCTATAAAATGCAGCGCTGAAATTATATTGACCATCAAGTGCAGGCAGAATGTTAAAAATAAATTGTTCTTTCATAAAACAAATTAGAAGTCCTGTTAATGAAAAAACGTTCCAGACTTGCAAAGGTCAAGGTGATGTAATACACTCCTGGTTACTCCATATGGTGATAGTACAATAATGCACTTACCAGAAGTACATACAAACTGGGCGTTGTATGTAAAATAATCCGTGGAGACTTCAGGGTCTGGTCATCAGAATGGTGTCATCTAGGGCTTGCAGCAGACTCCCAGGGATGGTGTCACTCACACTTGGGGGTCATCATAAGCTCACCAGAAGGTCCACCGCCGTTCAGACTCTTATGGAGCGGTTTGAGAAAGCTGCAGGAGTGCTCAACCTTTTGAAGAGCGAGGGCCACTTAAGTGATTTGGTAACCACAATGAAATTAAATGGGGAGGAGTAGATCCTGGAGTCTGAACGGCGGTGGACCTTCTGGTGAGCTTATGATGACCCCCAAGTGTGAGTGACACCATCCCTGGGAGTCTGCTGCAAGCCCTAGATGACACCATTCTGATGACCAGACCCTGAAGTCTCCACGGATCATTTTACATACAACGCCCAGTTTGTATGTACTTCTGGTAAGTGCATTATTGTACTATCACCATATGGAGTAACCAGGAGTGTATTACATCTAGAGATGAGCGAATTATTCAAAAATTCGATTCGGCTGATTCGCCGAATTTGCGGAATAAATTCGATTCGATGCGAATTTATTCGCTGCGAATTTAACTTATTAAAAGGGTTTCTAGGCTTCAGAGAGCCTTTATATTAGTGCAGAACACTGTACCTTTAATTTAAATGCCCTTGGAGTCTGCTGGGGAAGAGAAATAATACTGTCAGTCAGTATGACATGCAGATGAGTGCCGTCGATCTTAGAATCACCGCACACTTCACTCATTTGGGCAGTCACGGGGCACGACGAAGAAGATGAAGAAGAAGATGATGAAGAAGAAGAAGATGAAGAAGAAGATGAAGAAGAAGAAGAAGATGAAGAAGAAGAAGATGAAGAAGATGATGATGAAGAAGATGATGAAGAAGAAGATGATGAAGAAGAAGATGATGAAGAAGAAGAAGATGAAGAAGAAGAAGAAGATGAAGAAGAAGAAGAAGAAGATGAGGAAGAAGAAGAGGATGAGGATGAAGAGGAAGAAGAAGAAGATGAGGATGAAGAAGAAGAAGATGAAGATGATGAAGAAGATGATGATGAAGAAGATGAAGAAGAAGATGATGAAGAAGATGATGATGAAGAAGAAGATGATGAAGAAGAAGTAGATGAAGAAGAAGAAGAAGATGAAGAAGAAGATGAAGAAGAAGATGAAGAAGAAGAAGAAGAAGAGGATGAGGATGAGGAAGAAGAAGAAGAGGATGAAGAAGAAGATGAGGATGAAGAAGAAGAAGATGAGGATGAAGAAGAAGAAGAAGAAGATGAGGATGAAGAAGAAGATGAAGATGAAGAAGAAGAGGAAGAAGATGAAGAAGCAGAAGAAGATGAAGAAGAAGAAGATGAAGAAGAAGAAGAAGAAGAAGAAGAAGAAGATGAGGATGAGGAAGAAGAAGAAGAGGATGAGGATGAAGAAGAAGAAGAAGACGAAGAAGAAGAAGATGAGGATGAAGAAGAAGAAGAAGATGAGGATGAAGAAGAAGAAGAAGAGAATGAGGATGAAGAAGAGGATGAGGATGAAGAAGAAGAAGAAGAGGATGAGGATGAAGAAGAAGAAGAAGAAGAAGTAGGATGAAAATAAGAAGAATTCCAGTACAGCAAAAAGTGTATCTGCAGAGAGCTCCGCTATTTCTGACAGTTCTCTGACAGTTCCTTCACATTTACAGCGGTTGAAACATTGTATCTATTTGTTTCCGAATAAAAACATCTGTATCCTAAATGGAAACAAATAGATACAATGTTTCAACCGCTGTAAATGTGAAGGAACTGTCAGAGAACTGTCAGAAATAGTGGAGCTCTCTGCAGGGACACTTTTTGCCGGCTGTTGAAGGGATGAAAATCGGCCGATCGGGAAAAATTCGATTCGTGCATCCGAAGTTTGCTAATTTTTGGATTCGGTGCGAATCGAATTTTTCCTAATATTCGAAACGAATTCCACTTCGCCAAGTTCGATTCGCTCATCTCTAATTACATCACCTTGACCTTTGCAAGTCTGGAACGTTTTTTCATTAACAGGACTTCTAATTTGTTTTATGAAAGAACAATTTATTTTTAACATTCTGCCTGCACTTGATGGTCAATATAATTTCAGCGCTGCATTTTATAGATTTTATCCAGTAAAGAGACAGCCTATCCAGTAAAGAGACAGCCCATTGAGCAAAGAGACATCCTGTCCAGCAAAGAGACAACTGTTCAGCAAAGAGACATCCTGCACATCCAGCAAAGAGACAGTCCATCCAGCAAAGAGACAGCCCGTTGAGCAAAGAGACAGCCCATCCAGCAAAGAGACAGCCCATCCAGCAAAGAGACAGCCCACCCAAGAAAGAGACAGCCTGTTCGGCAAAGAGACAGCCCATTCAACAAAGAGACAGCCCGTCCAGCAAAGAGACAGCCCATTCAGCAAAGAGACAGCCTGTCCAGCAAAGAGACAGCCCATCCAGCAAAGAGACAGCTCATCCAGCAAAGAGACAGCTCATCCAGCAAAGAGACATCCTGCCCAGCAAAGACATAGCCCATCTATCACAGAGATAGCCAGCCCATCCAGCAGAGACAGCTCAACCAGTAAAAAGACAGCCTGTTTGGGAAGGAGACAGCCTGTCTAGCAAAGTGACAGCCTGCTCAGCAAAGGAATATCCTGTCAAGCAAAGAGACATCCTGTGCATCCAGCAAAAGACAGCCGTTCAGCAAAGAGACAGCTTAGTCAGCAAAGAGACAGCTCTCCCAGCAAAGTGACAGCTCTCCCAGCAAAGTGACAGCCCATTCAGCAAAGAGACAGCCAATCCAGCAAAGAGCCTGTTCAGCAAAAAGACAGCCTGTTCAGCAAAGGGATTTCCTGTTCAGCAAAGAGACATCCTGCCCATCCAGCAAAGAGACAGCCCGTTCAGCAAGGAGACAGCCCATCCAGCAAAGAGACAGCCCCGTCCAGCAAAGAGACAGCTCTATGGTCTATGGCCAGTCTGGGCCTATCTTGGTCTCATCACTCCAGAGTACAGAGTCCCATTAGTCTTCTTTTTTCGGCATGGGCCCTGGCAAATTCTAGACAGCTTTTTTCTGCATGGGCTTTAGAAGAAGCTTCCTTCGTGGATGATACCTATGCATGCCATTCCTCTGCAGTCTACACCGTATTGTGTCACAGGAAACAATCACCCCAGTTTGGCTTTCTACTTCTTTAGCTAACTGTAGTGAACTTGCACGGTGATTTCTTCAACTCTTCTCATCAGAAAACTCTGTGAGATGGTTGCAGTTCTACCTTTGTTACATTTTTGTATCCCTTTTGCTACAGTATTCTGACTGATAAGTAAAGCTTTGCTATTCTTCTTGTAGCCTTCACCTTTCTTGTGTAAAGAAATTATTTTCTCTCTCAGGCCTTGTGACATTTCTCTGCCATGCGGTGCCATTGCTGACAGCATGAAATGGGATGGGTTTTAATTTGTTAATTAAATCCCTTTTATAATCAACTGTCTGCTGGACACCTGTTTAATGAATAATTAGACTGACCTGTAGTTGAATTCTTGTTAATTAGGATTTTGATATCTAAAATTTAGCTTTGCTCCTAAGACTTTCATTGGGGTGTCTTCATTTTTGCAACATGGCCTTGAATGAATTTGTTATGAAAATTACTTTTTTTTTGTGTGCAAATTAACAAATCTTGTTTGCAATCAATGGCCTGCATTTGTGGGAGTATTTTGTAGTATAGTGTCCCATAGAACATTTTGATTCTGAAAGGAAAGTAAAGGTTTTCTTACCAATCTGTTGGGGTGTACTCATTTATGCTGAGCACTGTATGTTTTTTTGTACAAAGAATATAGACCTAGAGCGAATGCTTTATCTCAGGCTACCTTAAAGATGGATTGTTGTTTTGTGGACATCTACAAATTGCATACACTTTATTTCCTTAATAAAAAGTACCATATTTTTTGCTCCATAAGACTCACCTGACCATAAGATGCACCTAGGTTTTAGAGGAGAAAAACAAGAAAAAAATATTTTGTAGACATAGTACAGGAGATGACCAGAAACTGCGGACATAGTACAGGAGATGACCAGAGACTGAGGACACAGTACAGGAGATGACCAGAGACTGAGGACACAGTACGGGAGATGACCAGAGACTGCAGACAGTAGAGGGGATGACCAGAGACTGTGGACATAGTACAGAGGATGACCAGAGACTGCGGACACAGTACAGGGGATGACCAGAGACTGCGGACACAGTACAGATGACCAGAGACTGCAGACAGTACAGGAGATGACCAGAGACTGTGGACATAGTACAGAGGATGACCAGAGACTGTGGACACAGTACAGGGGATGACCAGAGACTGCGGACACAGTACAGATGACCAGAGACTGCAGACAGTACAGGAGATGACCAGAGACTGCAGACAGTACAGGAGATGACCAGAGACTGCAGACAGTACAGGGGATGACCAGAGACTGCCGACACAGTACAGATGACCAGAGACTGCATACAGAACATGGGATGACCACAGACTGCGCACACAGTACTGATGACCAGAGACTGCAGACAGTACAGGGGTGACCAGAGCCTGCAGACAGTACAGGGATGACCAAGAGACTGCTGACCTTTGGGGAGGAAGGGGGAGCGGGTACCTGAATTTGACAGGTACCCACTCCCACTTCTGCGGAGTTGTCCTCCCTTTAGTGTGGGCACCCGGCTGCCTACTGCACATGCGCAAGAAGAGCTGCGCTTTGTGAATGCCCGGCATCTTCTGGGACCTGTCATGTGTCCCAGAAGATGCCGGATCATTCACAAAACGCATCGCTTCTCGCGCATGCGCAGTGGGCACCCGGCTGTCACAGTCGGGTTCCCACACTAAAGATGCCGGCACGGGAAGACTGCACAGTGCTGGACCGAGGAACAGGTAAGGTCCTGCTGCAGAGAAGAGCTGAGCGGCTGGCCCGGTATTCTGACATCGTGGCGGCGGCGGAAATACTGGACCGGCCACTCCATATTCGCTTCATAAGACGCACTGACATTTTCCCCCCTTTTTTGGGGGGAAAAAAGTGCATCTTATGCAGCGAAAAATACAGTACTGGTTTAAAAGAAATTAGATGAGTTGCATTAAAAAAGTTAGGCCCCTTTCAGACGGGCCGGACTCTGTCCCAAACATCAGAACACCCGCTCACAGATTACCTGCTGATCAGAGCAGTGCAGATGGATTACACATCTGTGTCTGCTCAGTTTATGCAGAGTGAACACAGACAGAACCAGCAAACACAAATGCTCCTGCGCTTGGGGATGGACTCGATGCAGACTACAACCACATTAAGAATGTCCTGGAACATGCACACCTTGGTGTTAGTGGGTTAAAAATACTCCCACCACTGATGTCAATCAAGTTGGATTTAAAAAAAAATATGAATATTTAGGTTTTAGTTGCTTCCCATGTAATTTCATATTCTGATTTTGATGCTGAACTATGACTTTGAATGATGTATTGTATTGTATGTCTACCGTATGTGTTACAACAATTTTTTGACAAATAAAACATTTGTACTTTTTAAAATAATTTTGTGGTACAAATTAAGCCTTTAAAGTCCCAAACATTAGGGGGTCCCTCTTTTGTCACTATTTTTATCATGAAGTCAAGTCATGCTTCTGTGAAAAAAATACCAATATTATCTAAAAAAAACCAACAAAACATCACTCCAACATTAATGACAGTAAGAATATATTTTAAAAAATCCCACCAGTTGTGGTGTCAATGGGAGCTAATTCCCTTACATTGGTATCAGGGAGAGCTCAGCCCTTACATTGGTGTTTAGTGGCTTATACATACAGTATCAGAAAAAACAGGCTCCCTGTCCCATGCTGACTTCTGTGTCTGATTAATGACAGCAGCACTGCAATGCAAGCACTGTCAGGTAGAAGATCACTCTGTGTGACAGTGCCTGTATGTTCTGTCCTGGACCCATGGGATTCTGAGATTTTGTTGAAATCTGAGAACAGTTAATACTTGCAACAAAGATTTAAATTTGAAATTATGGAATGACATGTTTATCTTAGAAGTAATCATAGAATATTATGTTGCTACCATGTCTTTTTTGGTAAGCTGTTCAGCTTTCCTGACAGACATTGAATTTTTCACCATTTAATGTACTTTTCAGTTGCCTGTTCAGTATCTTGACAAACATTTCAGAAATACTAAGCCAATACATTATTATTTTCGCAGTAGCTTTGGAGTGACTGAATGGTTTGATGAGCTCTTTGTAGTTTCTTTAGCATTTTGTATCTGCAAACCTGTCAAATAACAGCTCTGTGACCAGGGGCGGACTGACAACTCATGGGGCCCCCGGGCAATAGGGGATCATGGGGCCCCTGTGTCCTCACCCACACCCAAAAAAGCCTATGAAAAAGGTACCAGGGGCATCTCATGGGGCCCCCTACTGACCCAGGGCCCTCGGGCAGTGCCCGAGTTCCCAAATGGGTCAGTCCGCCCCTTGTCTGTGGCCTGACATAATTAGGTAATTGGCAATTGATAGTGACTGATTCAGTAGTCAAAATACCTGTATGCTCAGGCCCCAAGCTTTTCTGAGTAGACCACTTTCTTGTCCACCTTGATTGCTGATAAAAAGAAACCTTTTGTGTTTCTTCTTTTAAAGCTTGCAACGGTTTAGAATTTATTGGTTGTATCAAAGTAAAGGATTTTCTCAAGAAGGCCTGAGAAGTTCCTGCTTTTTTTTAGGTACCTTTGGGCTCTCCAAAGCAATAGTTTTTAGAACTGGAAAGTTAACACATACTTTTCTTCCCAATAGGGTTGAAGTATTTTCACATGTAATAGCAGTGTAATAGTAGGTAGTAAAAGTGTAGTGTGTTATTCTGTGTTGCTACCAATGTATGACCATGTATATATCTCTAGAGTACATATAAATTAACCATGTAAATTACCAGTTGTGACATAAATAAAATACAAAACTAAAAAGCATTAATTATGCGTAAAACCAATAAATTAATAATATATGGTGCATCTAAATCAGTCCATAAATCCCACACTGTAATGGTGATTATCCAACACCCAAATCATAAACATTGTGCTTGTCAATATCACACAATAAAATGCCACCTCTGTGCTCAAAAACTCTCACCTCCAGATTGATATCATACCTAAAATAATACAAAAATAGGCAACTTATATTGTTCAGAATACATTTAGATACAGATTAGCTTAAAAGCTTTTCATATTTTTCAAATAAGTGCTAGTAAAATAATAAGCACAAATCTGTGTGAATGGGAACATCTATAAAGCAGGTTTTATCTCGATTTGCCTGCAAAGGTGGAAATACACTATAAAATTGTGGGATAAATGAATATGCAGAGAAACACAAGATGGTGCTTCTAAGTGTAGCAATAAGACAAGTTTATTAATAAAAATGTAAATGTCACTTACACGTAGTCAAGTAAATATGTACATATCATGTAAACACAAAGCCATCTTCTGTTGTCCCAGGCAGAACAGACATATAGCCAAGCAGTGAACACTGAGCTGCTGATATAGGATGGAAACACAGGCACTGGAGCCATATTGACTGTAATCTGACAGCGTGGGAACCTCTGTAATGACCTCAGATGCCGGGGGCATAGATGGGATATGTCTTATTGCTGTATTGCTGCACTTAGAAGCTCCTTCTTGTGTTTCTCTGTTCTATTACAGATAATCCTTCTATCTGCTGAGAAATTGCTCTAAAGAGTTTGTGGCTAACTACTGAATACAATATACTCCTTACGGACATATTTCCTACTTAGCCCGGTTGCTGCCACTCCTGGGACTACTATTGGTTATGCGCTATAACAGAATATAATTACTAAATTAAAAGGCAGCATTTGTTTATTTGATTTTATTGGAATACAATGTTCATCAGTATCACTATTTAGTGGAAATATATTCTTATTCATTATTCATATTCCAGTGGATGGCAGTGTTTATAGATTTGTAGTTGCATCTATGATAGAACTGTATTTCTTTTCTCTGCAATAAAAGTTCAGTTTCATGTTTGCAGAGAAGCAGCAGATAATATGTGGCCTGTGCAGTGTATTTTCTATAGGGCTATATACAAAATCTCTAACAGGTTATGGGCCCAGACACCCAGTCATAGCCTGCTGCAACAAACAAGTGCAAGCTATAGCAACAGAAAGAAGACTGCAACAAAATGGCCAAACACAGCTTTCATTTGCAAATCTAACAAACCAGAACTACCAGTCTTGGAAATCCAAGTGGAAAATGTTGTTAATAAGAGAAGGTACCTGGAAATGTATAAATGAAGTCAGGCTGGAACACCCTCTAGATGAGTGGATAGAGATAGACCAGAAAACTCAGAGCACAATTTTTCTTAGCATAAAAGATGATCAAATCATACATATATGTAAGTGTGAAACTGCTAAAGAAATGTGGGAATAATTACAAAAGTTGCATGAAAGAGCTAATCTCAGAAATAAACTGTATTTGATTAGAAAATGATACCAAACCAAGCTGATGGAAGGCCAGGATATGCAGGATTACATAAGGCACACTTTGGAAATGCCTGAGAGGTGTGGGGGAAGAAATAAAAGATTTTCATGTCACAGCAATATTACTTAGAGGTTTACCAGAAAGTTATGGAATGCTTGTCAGCTTATCACGGCACTTGATGAACGTCCAGATGAAGACTGACATTGGAATATATTAAGGGAAAGCTTGTGGATGAATATAAGCATAAAACAGAAAGCATTAATAGGGACAGTACTTCTGTTGCAAAGTCTGCTTTAAAGACGAAAAATAGTAATGAAAACAGTAACATGCAACAAGAAACATGCAAATGCTTTGTGTGCTAAAAATAAGGTCATTTAAAAGCAGATTGCAGAATCTGGAAAGTTAGAATTAAAAAAACAAACTGAACTACAAAAGGCCAAAAGTGTGATGGAAGAAACAGATTTTTCTTCAGATATTGAATATGTTTTTCAATCCAAAAGTTGCACCTGATCCTTCCAGGCATGGTGTGTTGATTCAGGAGCTATGAGTCACATGACAAATGTCAGGCATTTCTTTAATCACCTTGACCAGAGTAAAACAGGAAAAATCACCACAGCTAATAGGCAAATAATGGAATCAGAAGGAATTACAGATGAAACGTCAGTTTGTTCAAAATTTCATGAACTAACACAAATGCTTTTAAGTGAGGGAAATTCCACATCAGTTTCACATGAAGATAGGCAACAAAGTAATACAGAAATAGAAATGAATGCAGACTCATATAACAATGGGACCCCTCATGGTGTAGTAAGTATAATAAAATACATTTATTCAAAATACTTACACTTACAATAATATAAAAGAAGATTGCTTTGTACATATACAGACAGTGGGGCCACAGCTTCCACGTCATTTCTGGTTGCATCTTACGTCACATGCTTTTGCAAAGCTCATAATAAGCTCGAAGGTTATAATTAGAGATGAGCGAATCGAACTTGGCGAAGTGGAATTCGTTTCGAATATTAGGAAAAATTCGATTCGCATCGAATCCGAATTTTAGCCAACTTCGGATGCACGAATCGAATTTTCCCCGATCAGCCGGCAAAAGTGTCACTGCAGAGAGCTCCGCTATTTCTGACAGTTCTCTGACAGTTCTGACAGTTCATTTACAGCGGTTGAAACATTGTATCTATTTGTTTCCATTTAGGATACAGATGTTTTTATTCGGAAATAAATAGATACAATGTTTCAACCGCTGTAAATGAACTGTCAGAACTGTCAGAGAACTGTCATAAATAGCGGAGCTCTCTGCAGTGACACTTTTTGCTGTACTGGAATTCTTCTTCTTTTCATTCTTCTTCTTCTTTTCATTCTTCTTCTTCTTCTTCTTTTCATTCTTCTTTTCATTCTTCTTATTCTTCTTTTCATTCTTCTTCTTCTTCTTTTCATTCTTCTTTTCATTCTTCTTCTTCTTTTCATTCTTCTTCTTCTTTTCATTATTCTTCTTCTTCTTTTCATTCTTCTTTTCATTCTTCTTCTTCTTTTCATTCTTCTTCTTTTCATTCTTCTTCTTCTTCTTTTCATTCTTCTTCTTCTTTTCATTCTTCTTTTCATTCTTCTTCTTCTTTTCATTCTTCTTCTTCTTCTTTTCATTCTTCTTTTCATTCTTCTTCTTTTCATTCTTCTTCTTCTTATTTTCATTCTTCTTTTCATTCTTCTTCTTTTCATTCTTCTTTGCATTCTTCTTCTTCTTCTTTTCATTCTTCTTCTTCTTCTTTTCATTCTTCTTCTTCTTCTTCTTCTTCTTCTTCTTCTTCTTCTTCTTTTCATTCTTCTTCTTCTTTTCATTCTTCTTCTTCTTCTTCTTCTTCTTTTCATTCTTCTTCTTCTTTTCATTCTTCTTTTCATTCTTCTCATTCTTCTTTTCATTCTTCTTCTTCTTCTTTTCATTCTTCTTCTTCTTTTCATTCTTTTTCTTCTTCTTTTCATTCTTCTTCTTCTTTTCATTCTTCTTCTTCTTTTCATTCTTCTTTTCATTCTTCTTCTTCTTCTTTTCATTCTTCTTCTTCTTCTTTTCATTCTTTTTCTTCTTCTTTTCATTCTTCTTTTCATTCTTCTTCTTCTTCTTTTCATTCTTCTTCTTTTCATTCTTCTTTTCATTCTTCTACTTCTTTTCATTCTTCTTCTTCTTCTTTTCATTCTTCTTCTTCTTTTCATTCTTCTTTTCATTCTTCTTCTTCTTTTCGTTCTTCTTCTTCTTCTTTTCATTCTTCTTTTCATTCTTCTTCTTCTTCTTTTCATTCTTCTTCCTCTTCTTTTCATTCTTCTTCTTCTTTTCATTCTTCTTCTTCTTCTTTTCATTCTTCTTTTCATTCTTCTTCTTCTTCTTTTCATTATTCTTCTTCTTCTTCTTTTCATTCTTCTTTTCATTCTTCTCATTCTTCTTTTAATTCTTCTTTTCATTCTTCTTCTCATTCTTCTTTTCATTCTTCTTCTTCTTTTCATTCTTCTTCTTCTTCTTTTCATTCTTCTTCTTCTTTTCATTCTTCTTTTCATTCTTCTTCTTTTCATTCTTCTTCTTTTCATTCTTCTTTTCATTCTTCTTCTTCTTCTTTTCATTCTTCTTTTCATTCTTCTTCTTCTTCTTTTCATTCTTCTTCTTCTTCTTTTCATTCTTCTCATTCTTCTTTTCATTCTTCTTTTCATTCTTCTTTTCATTCTTCTTTTCATTCTTCTTCTCATTCTTCTTTTCATTCTTCTTCTTCTTCTTTTCATTCTTCTTCTTCTTCTTTTCATTCTTCTTCTTTTCATTCTTATTCTTATTCTTTTTATTCTTCTTTTCATTCTTCTTCTTCTTCTTTTCATTCTTCTTCTTCTTTTCATTCTTCTTTTCATTCTTCTTTTCATTCTTCTTCTCATTCTTCTTTTCATTCTTCTTCTTCTTCTTTTCATTCTTCTTCTTCTTTTCATTCTTCTTTTCATTCTTCTTCTTCTTCTTTTCATTCTTCTTCTTCTTCTTTTCATTCTTCTTTTCATTCTTCTTCTTTTCATTCTTCTTCTTCTTTTCATTCTTCTTTTCATTCTTCTTCTTCTTCTTTTCATTCTTCTTCTTCTTTTCATTCTTCTTTTCATTCTTCTTCTTTTCATTCTTCTTCTTTTCATTCTTCTTTTCATTCTTCTCATTCTTCTTTTCATTCTTCTTCTTCTTCTTTCATTCTTCTTCCTCTTCTTTTCATTCTTCTTCTTCTTTTCATTCTCCTTCTTCTTCTTTTCATTCTTCTTTTCATTCTTCTTTTCATTCTTCTTCTTCTTCTTTTCATGCTTCTTTTCATTCTTCTTCTTCTTCTTTTCATTCTTCTTCTTCTTCTTTTCATTCTTCTTTTCATTCTTCTTCTTTTCATTCTTCTTCTTTTCATTCTTCTTCTTCTTCTTTTCATTCTTCTTTTCATTCTTCTTCTTCTTCGTCGTGCCCCGTGACTGCCCAAATGAGTGAAGTGTGCGGTGATTCTAAGATCGACGGCACTCATCTGCATGTCATACTGACTGACAGTATTATTTCTCTTCCCCAGCAGACTCCAAGGGCATTTAAATTAAAGGTACAGTGTTCTGCACTAATATAAAGGCTCTCTGAAGCCTAGAAACCCTTTAAATAAGTTAAATTCGCGGCGAATAAATTTGCATCGAATCGAATTTCTCCCGCAAATTCGGCGAATCAGCCGAATCGAATTTTTGAATAATTCGCTCATCTCTAGTTATAATCAAACTGAAATTCATTTTTGATAGTGTCAACTGCCCAAATTGTAAGTTTAAAGGGTCTCCGCCAGACAGTGTTCATTTTGAAGAATATTTTTGTCAACTAAATTAACATTATTTTAGTCGACCAAAATACGATTAAAACCAGGCCTTTTTTTTTCAGCGGGAACGCAGTTATGGCACCTCCAGCACTGAATGTATGTAATGGCAAGGGTTGCAGGGGTGTGCCGGAGAGTCTACTGATTCTGGCTGCTGGGGATCTGTTTTCACTGGTGGGGGATCTATTGTCACTGAGGGGTCTTATGTTGCTAGAGTGATCTACGTTGGGGGGGCTATTTTTGATGGCTGCTGGAGGGTCTTTTGATGCTGGCTGCTGGGAGAACTATTGTTTCTGGTAGGGTCTATTGTTGCTAGGGTGGATCTATTTTTGCTGGGGGAATGGAGTATTTTGTTGCATGTGGATCTATTGTTGTGGTGGGAGGACCTGTTTTGTTGTAGGGGATCAGAGACAAGGGGCGACTTCAAAGGGTGGAGTACTTGCATCTATTTTCGGAGAAAAAAAGCCCTGACTAAAACTAAAACAATTCAGATGACTAAAATACAGCCAACACCAAAATGACATTTTAGTCAAAAGACTATGACTAAAACTAAATTGAAATTTGATGTCAAAATTAACACTGAGTTATGTATCACAAGGGCTAAATCTGTGTCTGTAGTGCATGTTCAAACCTTAATACCATAAATAATAACGTTTTAGATTTTTGCTCTAGGAGTATTTAATAGATTTGGAAATTCTAGATACATGCTTAAATAATGCAATACAATTTAGCTAAACCCATTAGATTTTTATTGACTAAAATGTACTGTAGATTTTAGTCGACTAAAATGTACTGTAGATTTTGGTCAACCAAAATGTAGGAGAATTTAGTCAACTAAAATGTACTAGAGATTTTAGTCGATTAAAACAATTCAGATGAGTAAAATACGACTAAAGCTAAAATGGCATTTTAGTCAAAAGACTATGACTAACGCTAAATTGAAATTTGATGTAAAAATTAACACTGTCACCAGAATATAAACGTATATACTGTCTCTTCTTTGCTGCACTGTAACAGACAAGGCACAATGTTTAACACATTTTCAGATTGTGCACAACACACAGTTTCTTTAAATGATGCATTGTGGTACATGCATATGGATGCCTTTTTATGGTATATTCTATGTCTTTTGCTCTAAAAATAAACCAATGGAGAAGAGGTAAAAAAAGAAGTAATACATTAAGATAATTGTATCTAGGGACAGTTTTTCTGTTCCACCATTTTACATACACAAGTCTTTGTGACAGTCCTGTATATCATATGTATAACAAATGATGTATGAAATAGAAATAATGTATTCCTTTATGACTGGTGGATAATGTAAGAGGCATGATGTATTCTACAACCCATAGTACTAACTGCTGAAAATGAAAGAAAATGTATGTGCTACAGGCAGGGGCGGACTGACCATTTGGAAACTCAAGCACTGCCCGAGGGCCCGGGGTCAGTAGGGGGCCCCATGAGATGCCCCTGGTTCCTTTTTCATAGGCTTTTTTGAGTTTGGGCAAGGACAGAGGGGCCCCATGATCCCCTATTGCCCGGGGGCCCCATGAGTTGTCAGTCCGCCCCTGGCTACAGGAATTGTTCATTTACTTGTGCTACTTTTCAGCTCAGTAGAAAAAAGATAGGGGAAACTTTGATGGCCAGCATTTCCAGTTCATTATTTTCTAGGTGTCACAAGGTATGACTGTTTGATTTGGCTAACACATATACTGGCACTAAAATATGCACCTGTAGTGGACAAACATTTGTTGCTTTGGTGAGTAGTTGAGGCTGAGCAGTTAATAAAATGCTAGCTAGAAACACAATGTAAGTTATGCATGCTATTGGTCTACATAAAGTCTAGTTGACTGATTTATAGCAAAGTATTGATAACCTAAACTACATCTTTGACTTCAGTGAAAGAAACATGGAAAAAATCAGGCATCACCGCAGCCACAGACACTTAACCAGTCATTTTAATTGGTGTAGTAGTTTTTCCTCTTGTCCTAGGAGGATGCATGCCTTTCCCTATTGCCAGGACTTCCAATGGTACTTGCATAATCTCTGCCAGGAATTTCAGTTGTACTCTAAGAATTCCTGCCTGGACTAATCGGTACTCACATAATCCTTTCCGGGACTTCCCAGTAACTTGGTATATCTCCTGACCAAAAAGATATTTAAACTCAAGCCTTTGAAGTGGTTGGTGCTGTGTTTTATCACCAACTATCTGTTACAAACACACTCACACACTATATATATATATATATATATATATATATATATATACATACACACAGTATACACACTGTGTGTGTGTATATATATATATATATATATATATATATACACACACACTACACACAGTATGTGTGTTTATACAGTGTATAACTGATCTGGTAACTTTGTCCTGTAAAAAAACATTTCTGGTCCTACACAGGGACATGGTGTTAAATCCATCTCTGCAGAAAGGAAAAATCCTTACACTGGGGCTGCTCCCACACTGGAAAGGTTAAATACTTGTTTAGGTCTAGGGTCCAGGAACAGTAGTTTTACTTGAACGGTCATCTGCTCCCCTAGCGGCCATCACCATTCTCTACTCCCCTATGCTCTTCAGCAGTTCACTGTTCCATGGTGTTCTTATGTCCTGTGCAAGACTTTGCATTGGATTGACGATGTCAGAGCATCTGCATCTGCCAGAAAATAGGGGAGAAGAAGCTATGGGGACTGATCTAGCAGTGCAGATGGAGCCTTATAGAGTGGAGATTGGGTAAGTAAAACTGCTGGTCTCCTAGACCTAAATGAACATTGAACCCTTACAATGCGGGGAAGTCCCACTCTAAGGAATCATTGTTTATTTCCCTTGAGATCAGCATTGAGGCCTAGAGTTTTTATTCTTCCCTAGGGTTTCAGACTTTCACCTCAACAAGGTAATTCTTCTGTCCCTCTGTCTGGCTCCAGTGCATCAGAAAATCTCACTTTGTTATCTGGATGTAGTTCATCTACCTTATGGCCACTGCTTCTATTAGAAAGACTATTTCTTTGTCATCTGTGATGGTCCCTGTAAAGGGGAATTAGCTTCTTACACCACCATTTCTTGGTGGATAGGACAGATTATCATACATGCTTATGGTTTTATGGCTTTCTTTCTTTCATTCTTTCCTTTCTCTTTCTTTCTACCTTTCTTTCCTTTCTTTCTACCTTTCTTTCTGCTTGCCTCTCTCTCCCTATCTCTCTCTCTCTCATCTTAACATGTTTGTGTACATTATATAAAAGGCCAACCACAGACGGAGGAAAATTCAGCCGGTTCAGCAGGAACCGGCCAAAATTTATTCATGGTGATGGGCAGGCTGGTTGTACTGAAGTCGATCGACGGTGTTGGTTTTTTTCGGTACGATCACTGTCTGCGACTATAGCTGCCAGCAGTGATCATTGTATTCTTACAGTGGGGAAATCTCCCACTGTCAGAACTGAGCTGTGTCCTCAATCCCCTTTCTCTGTCTCAAAGGTGAAACATCAGACCCCTGAAATCTCACCTAAACCTCCCAACAGGGCAGAACTACCAGGGTCACAAAGGTTGCACTTGCGACCGAGCCCTGGCATTCCACTTCTGGGCTCAGAGGGAAGGGCCCGGGTCTGGGGTCAGGGGAGCCTTCATATTTTCTTTGCATCGGGGCCCTGAAGGTTCTAGTTACACCACTGGTCATGACAAAGCTTTACTGTTCTGGAACAAGATCACAAAAGAGCCTGCCCAGAACAAGTCTTACTATGACATGTTTTACCCAAAAATCATAGCGATGAGGCAGTGAGATGTAACCAGCCTTGAACGTTCCAGAAGCAACCACAGTGTAGTTTACAACCTGGCCATGAAAACGAAGAAGGGTGCATTGCATGTTGCAAAGATATTTTTTAAAAATGCAAATGTGTAATATTAAGCAGTTCTTAATATTTTTCACTTGGGAAATCATGCATGGTTCCATCCCCCAATATGGGATAACAGGGACTAGTCATGTATGCCATGTATAATCACCATAAGAAGTGGTCAATCTAATCTAGTACATGCCCTCTGCATATTTAAGGAAAATGCCTAGAACACAGTACACATTCTCAATGCACCCTTTACCACAGGAATTTAATTTAAATAATTCTGTCTCTCAAAAGAAACAGTTGTTCTTCACGCAAGTGCAGGGCAAAGTACACTGCTGCTCCCATCCTGAATTTGCCAGAATCTATGATGAGTGATTTTAGTGGGAAAGTTAATTGTGAGGAAAATTAAAGAACCACAGTTGTCTCCTGGGGTTTTCTAATGTATGTGAAATGGTTAGCTTCAAGAATTTACTAGACATATCACTATGTCACTATGGTTATTGACTTTTTAAAATGCTATTAATCTTTAAAAAGAAATTACACCAATATTTTACTTTCAATAAATTCTAACTTTGCAAGACATTTTTATTTATGCAAATTAGATCAATGACACTCAAAGTTTTTACAAAGTCTTGCTTTACTAAATGCTATTATGCGGAGTTAACAAAATGTGCATTCATTTTAAAAATATGCCTTGTTATTGTATAGTATGTTTGTATGATTCATGTGAATGCAGGGTAACTAATTTGCTCCCCCAGAGGCCTAATATAAGTTCACACAGCCCTCAGATGTATTAAAAATTAAACTGAAACCAGTACTGAGGCAACAAAGAGGCAGTTTCTTTCTGTTTACAAATGATGTATGCATGACTCTTCTGTTGATCCAAATCATAAGAACTTTCCAAGTTCCTGAGCTGATAAATATGCGTACCAGTTCTGACCTTTCTTTGCCTGCACTACAGTAGCTACAGTTTGTTCCAGGTCAGTGACTCAGAAATTATAAAGGCCAAAGACAGCCAAGTAACTAGCATTTTCAGACGGAGATTAGCATTGATAGCCTTCTTATTTATTTTAGCATAGCCCTCTGCTTTTCCTAACAAAAGCAAATTTTTATTCAATTAACCTTTAACATTATTTTACTTTATATTATGTTATTATGGTCAAAATGTAAACTTGTTTATCAATTTCTACATTTCTATTCCTAGTACTTTGAATGATCTCGAAGTTAGAGAACATACTTTTTGGAGTTCCCCACACATTTATGTTCTTGAATTCTGTGACACGTATTGACTATTCCCTGTGTGTAGGCACTGATGTGTCACACATTTCTGAACTTCTGAACTTCGAAGGTGTTGAGAGGAGCAGTGTCAGGAGGTACAATTTGTACAGAAACCATGGCTTGCAGGCATCAAGGTACCATGTGATATGTAGTCCTTAGAAATTAAAAATAAACATTAGAGGAGATGCTGCAAAGTATGTAGAGAATCCAGAAAGTTATGAAAAGAGATGGTCAGCAGGCAGGCAGCAATCACAACATTGAAGGGGATTTTTGAAGTAAGCTCATATTGGATCAGCTATGATAACTGGTGTTTGTATTGCTATTATAATGTTGATATTATAAACTGTATTGTGTGATTGTGTGTATGCTGTGACCATAGAACTCCTTGGACAAAAAAAAGTTTGCAATTTGTTAGCATTTCATAACGCTAGTTGGTAAAGTTGTTTCAGGACTTACATGACCACCTCCCCTAAGTTTCTTAAAAGCCAGTGATCATGCCTTGATCTGGTAGAGGTGATGCACTATGACCTCTGTTCATCCCACGTGGAAGAAGAATATATTTGAAATATATTTTAAAAATATTCTTCCCAAATATATTGATTTGTTAGCATTTCATAACCCTAGTTGGTAAAGTTGTTTCAGGACTTACATGACCACCTCCCCTAAGTTTCTTAAAAGCCATTGATCATGCCCTGATCTGGTAGGGGTGATGCACTATGACCTCTGTTCATCCCACGTGGAAGAAGAATATATTTGAAATATATTTTAAAAATATTCTTCCCAAATATATTGACATATATTTGAAATGCTAAAATTTTGGCCATATTCAGTATATTTCAAAATATATCTATTTTGAAAACTGGAAATGGATCACACCTTATGTAGCAACTACAGACCCATTGCTCTTCTTAATGACAACCTTAAATTGTTTTCTAAGATCATAGCAAATAGACTACTTCCCTACATCCCCGAGCAAATGCCAGCCAGGTGGGATTCGTCCCCCAGAGAGAGACGAGAAACAACAAGACAAAGGTAATCAACCTGATCCATTCCGCAGGCCCAACCTTCCTGCTACTGTCCACTGATGCTGAGAAGACCTTCGATCAAGTGGATTGGCAGTTTTTGCGAGCCACTTTGGATCATGTGGCACTGGGTACCTATATGACGACATGGTATTCTACAGTGTACTCCCACCTCACGGCCACAGGGAAACTTAATGAGACCCGTTGTGATTACTTCCCTCTGTCCAGTGGAACCCGACAGGGATGCCATCTCTCCCCTTTAATTTTCATCCTAACTCTTGAACCTTTTTTGTGCAAGATGAAATCCGATCCATCCATTACAGGGCTGTAGCTTTCCCTTAATGAACACAAGATCACAGCATATGCTGATGATCTCTTGTTCAACCTTACCAATCCAGAGACCCCTATACTAGAATTGCTTTCCCTGGTCACTCAATATGGGGAGCTTACCAATTTTTATAATAATTTTTCTAAATCAGTAGCACTCAACATTAACCTAGTGAAGGACTGTGTGGCACATTTACAACATCCATACCAATTTCGATCCTCTATCCTCCTCAGTTTCTCATCCCCTATGCGTTATCTTGGCATTAACATCATGTTCGACACCTCGTCATTATATGAGACAAATTTTAGCCCTCTGTTATCCAAAATTAGGCCAGACCTTCGCAGATGGCAGGGCATTGTTTGCATCTCTGTAGGCTATGCAACTTGACATTCTAGGGGGAGGAAAGTGGCTCGGACGAGATTCGTCTTACTTACTCTTACTCCTAAGCTGAGTGGCAGAGTTGGCCTGACGGATCTATCATTATATTACAAAGCCTTGCACCTTTCCAGGGTGGTGACATGGTGCTCATCTCCAAGATATAGGCTGTGGGCTCAAACTGAACAACAATCAGCGCAGGTTGCACTTTCAGCTTTGCACTGGTTACAGGTGAAATACTACCATTCCCTTAAGACTCACCCCACTGTGGGAACCACTATTATGGTTTCATGCCAGATTTTTCAGCAAAAGGTATTATCCCCATATCCCTCCACTCTTACTCCAGGACTCTCCAACCCTGCCTTTCCTCAACAATAGGCAACTGCGTTGCCTGGAGGAGGCTGAGGTTTACACAGTGTAGGCATTTTACGACTTGGCAGGGGTGTATGCCTCTTCAGACATGGCACTTACTTCACCTTCTCTCAGTTTTATATAAAATGTTAAACACGCCAGAGGAGACTTTTTTCCCTGCTTACGTGTGCAAATGGGAAGCTGACTTGCAGGTGTCCTTCTCCTGCGAACAAGTGAACCGTATCATTCAATTAGTGCACAAATCTTCAATAGCTAATCACTTCCAAGAGCAAGGATACAAACTCCTGTCTAGGTGGTATAGGGACCTAGAGCTACTGAATAAATTTTATTCCTCAGTTTCCAGGTTGTGTTGGTGATTTCAGAAGCAAGCAGGCACTTTACTATGTATTTTTTGCAATGCTCTCTGCTGAATCAGAACTTAGTCTTGCAGCTGACCTCAGTGGACCTGGGAACAGACCCGGGAACAGACCCATTGGCCTACTATTTACATCTCAACTCTGTGCCCTTACATCGCTATAAATGCTCCCTGATGGTTCACCTTTTGAATGCGGCTTGGGCATGGATTCCAGACCTGTGGAAGCAAACCTTTTCCCAAACTATGAATCATTGGTTTGTGAAGTTGAATGAAATTAAATCTATGGAAAGTCTAACTGCCTCCCTTAACAATAAGAAAGATGTATTTCAGGAAATGTGGCAGCCTTGGACGATGTACACTTACTCGGCACAATACCTGGACATAGAGCCTGCTACTCCTGAGCACGTTTGAGTCCTTTCTGGTATTGCTTGTCAGGTGTTAACACCTACTTTGGACTCTTTGAGTTGACTGGTTCTAGGGGGCGAGTAGAAGGAGCAGGGGGACGCTGTGCTGTTCTGCCCCTTCCCCCCGATCCACCTCCAGTACTGTCTGCGCGTTCCCACTCTGTCCTGTCTGTCTGGTCCCTTCCTCCTTCTTTGGTACCTCCCCTTCATCACAACCCCCCCCCCCTTTTATTTTCTGTCTCCGGGAATTGCCCAGGGCCCTTCCTTATGTTTTTTTTTACCTCCTTACCCTGAGCGTTATTTTTCATCATTTATTTATGGTCCCAAGGTTTATGGGATCAAATTTGTCTTTTATAATAAAAAAGTTGGATCCAAACTTTGTGTGTTTCCTGTTCATTACCCTATATTTCCAATGGCACTATTTCAGTTTTTGACATAGTCAATTTGTATCTAGTCTAATGCTATCGGTTACTGGAATATTATTGGCATGTTGGGGCCCAATGTGCTAGTAATTGTTTCATGCTGAGTGTTTGCTCATGCCTTTTGTATACTGGTGTGATGATACTTCTTTATAAATGCACAATGTCTAAATAAAAAATTACACTAAAAAAAAGAATGACTCCGAAACAGATTGCAAAACACGATGCGATTGCCAGAAATCACATCACAAGGGTGAGAACACCAATGCGATGTTATTCAGGTGTGGGTAAAAAAAAGGGTCCTGCACCTTTTTGGTGTGGATGCAATGCAATTTGAGTCCTACCAAATGTATGGCTCAAATCGCACTGCACACATATTGCATGTATTTCACACAGGAATGTGGTGCGATTCTTGTGCGAATTGCATGCAGTGTCCCACACCGCATTAGTGTGAACCCAATCTAAGTCACAGCAGGAGCTCAGTGTCTGATGAAGTCTCTTCCCTTGCTCCACCTATCACTGTTCTTTCCTGCCCCTCACTTTGAACACTTACTGTATATCATCTGGTGAGTTTAGACAGGGAGGGTCTGTTCTTAGGTTTCTATACTGAGGGATCTGTACTCGGAAGGGGGTGCTTGTACTGGGGGGTCTGTACAGGGAAGAGGGGTGTCTGTACTGAGGGGTATGTGCTAGGTGGGGGTCGATCTATGGTGATATCTTTGTGCTGGGGAGTCGGTCTGAGTTGGGCATCTGTGCTGAGGGAAAGTTGGTCTGTGCTAGGAAAATCAATCTGTGCTGGGGGGGGTCAGTCTGTGCTGGGGGAAGTCAGTCTGTGTTGAGGGGTCTGTGCAGCAGGGGGTGAGTATGTGCTAGAGAAGTCTATAATGAGGGTTTTGTGCTGTGTTGGGGTCTGTACTGAAGGGTTTGTGCAAGGGGGTCGGTCTGTGCTGGAAGGGGAGTATACACTGAGGGGTTTTTAATGGGGTGTGTCTCTACTGAGGAGTCTATGCTGGTGGGGGGACTGTACTGAGGGGTCTGTGTTGGGTGGAGTCAATCTGCGCTGGAAGGGGAGTCTGTACTGAAGGGGTAGGTTGGGAGTGGGGGATTTAGGTATGTTATTGGAGATCTGTACTCTGAAGGATATGGACTGAGGGAGGATCATTTGTATTGGGAAGAGGGGGTTATTGTACTCTGTAAACTGGCCTGTGTGTTACACACTCCTGACCCCTGCACTATAGACACTTAAGGGAATTTATCAACACTGTAACAGACAGAATCTGGAGCAAATGTGCACGGCAACCAATCAGCTGCTATCTTCCATTACAAAGCTTACCTGAAGAAGCTGAAGATAAAAGGTGATTGGTTGCCATGCACAGCTGCTTCCGATTCTGTCTTCACCAGTTTTGAGAAATACCCTTCACTGTGTTTTCATTTAATACTTCTTACCACTGAACTCTGCATACATTATTCCTAAAGTTCTTTAGGTCGGCTGTGTGTAGAAAAGTATACACTATGTATGGAATAATTTCATTTCATTAAAATCAGTGTGCCGAAGTGTTAAAGTGTCTGTTACACACAGGGCTTGTGGCACAGTTATTAAAGGATAAGTTCACCTTTAAAAAAAAAAAAAAGGATGAATGCACATTTTTTGCAGGTAAAAGAAAAAGTACATTTATTTAGAGGTCTGTAAAGCATTGCACCAGCAAACAGCAGATCGCAGGGGTAGTATCAGGCTCCTGCAGACTGTGTGTTTAGCTGTGTGCCCGTACCTCTGATATAGACAGGCAGTTACTGAATGTCAAGAAGATCAATGGACTACCTAGAGAGCTCATCAACGCCCTGTTAGTTCATTGAGAATTACAAGCCGTTAGCCACAAAGGGTGATGGTACTTGTATTTCATTTATTCCTTCATTCACAACTCTGTGAATGAATGACACAGCTGTGTGGGCGGAGCCCCGCACGGCCATGTGCGGTCTCTGGCCTGCTGAAATGGGAAGGGGAGTTCGGGGGGAGATCAGGTAAATTCAACACAAAGTGAACTCTTATTCTTTTAAGCACATTTTATGGGTAAAAGGACTGTGGCATGTGTGTGCCGAGTATTGGGGGAGCAGGCTCAGGTCTTATTTAATTATGCCCCTGTAAGCCCCTCCCACTGTTAGCACAATTTGAGCATGTACATTTTGCCAGGGAGGGGGGAAGGGAGGGGGTATTGTGCAGTCTAGCAGCTGACTGGGGACACTTGAGCACTGGTTAAAGACTTTTAACCCTTTCGCTGCCAGGTCTGTACATCATATGGACCTGACAGCGGGGGGGGGGGGGTTTCACACACTCCCAGTGATTGTGTGAACACGTGACAAGCAGACTCCTGCCTGTCAGATGGAAACAGTCGGGATATCTCGTTAAAGAGAACCTGTCACCAAAAAAATCAACACATGGGGCATTTATGTGAAGAAAAAAAAAGTAAGGTAACAAAAAAAAAACAGACTTTTTTAGTCTGTTGCTATTTCACAGGCATACGCAAATTTAATTTGGGTAATTTATTGTGTTTATGTTCCTTAAAAATAAATTTAGTGTATTTTACTGAAATGTTGCTTTTCCTAGATATTTGTGGTAATATTGTGTAACATAAAAAATCTACAACTACCAGTATTTATTCTCTAGGGTGTCTACTTTCAGAAAATATATAATGTTTTGGGTGTTTATGTAATCTCCAGGCCTAAAATGATTTTTTAAACGTGTGCACAAAATGCAAATATAGCTTTGGCAGCAAAAAGCCTAAAATTTGTTAGCACAGTTTGACCACACCCACAGTTCAGCACAGCACGCTACGCATGCCTCTTTGTTTCTTCATACCATTTTTTTGGAGGGGGTAAAAAAAAAATATCCTAGCCTTGGGTGCCAGGTGTGCTAGGTATGCTACTGAATACAAGTGGAAGTACATTTCTGTAATGTGGTCCAAGGAGTGGTAGGAATGCCTAGTTTACCTTGTATCAGCTTACAATTTGTAGCACCATTGCAGAAGTTGGTTGAAAAATAATTTGTGATAAAGGGGTGTCAGTTGCTATCTACCTTTTCTGTATAATTACAGTGCTACACAACATTCATTACTAGTAACAGTTTTCTTGTCACAAAAGTATTAATCAATATTTCCTTCTCTTCCTTTATTGTTTGTAGTGTAATGTGCCACACAAAATATGTGCCCCCTTGTCCTCTGTGATGACCTTAAGGTGAATAGCACTACACCAAATTCACTATATGAACCACGGATGTATTTATACATGTTGATCATATCCTCCCTTAATCTCCTCTTCTCAAGAGAATACATTCAGTTTCTCTAATCTTTCCTCATAGCTGAGCTCCTTCATGCCTCTTATCAGTTTGGCTGCCCTTCTTTGCACTTTCTCCAGTTCCTCGATATCCTTTTTGTGAATTGGTGTCCAAAACTGAACTGCGTATTCCAGATGAGGTTTTACTAATGATTTGTACAGAGGTAAATTGATATCTCTTGCTCTAGAGTCTATACCTCTCTTAATACAAGAGAGGATTTTGCTCCCTTTAGAAACCGCAGCTTGGCATTGCATGCCATTATTAAGCTTGTGATCTATCAGAACTCCCAGATCCTTCTCCACCATTGATTCCCCCAGTTGAACTCCCCTTAGTATGTATGATGCATGCATATTCTTACCCTCCAAGTGCATAACTTTACATTTATCCACATTAAACCTCATTTGCCACATAGTTTCCCAATTAACCACTTGCCTACTGGTCACTTAGGGCCCCTTCCTGCCCATGCCAAGGGTCAGTTCCAGAGTAGGCAGAGGTATGGTCAGTTTAGGCAGCAGGCAGTGGCATGGTCAAATAAAAGGCTTGGGTCAGTTCAGGAGCAGGCAGACGCATGGGAAGTGTGAAGGCAAATAGCAGGAATTCAGAATTTACATTTACCACACTTCACTAATATTGTAAAGAGGTATGGTAACGGCAGAAACAGTCACCTATGCAGAGGCCTGGTTGGGAAGAACACTGGGGACAATAAAAACTGGTGTCTGGTCTAACTCCTCTTTTAGAGCATACCCAACTCTTTTTTTTTTTACATCTTTGACCTCTTTCTCTGGGAGGGACTTTTTCAGGAAAATGGCATTTGTGGAGTCTGTTCACTGCATCTGATCGAATGCTTTCCAGTGGGCCTACAGGGTATAAAATGGCAGTGACAATTTCTCCCTGATAGCGAAGAAAGGATATGGGTGTCTCGGTGGATTTGCAGTAGATCACATATGAATTATAAATAGCCAAATTGAAAAAATAAATAGAGACTTTTGTGTACCAGTGGTGGGTTCTTCTTACAGCAAGGTAGGGCTGGATCATCTGATCATTGAAGTCAACTCCCCCATCAACAAATTATAATTGTGGACACATTCTGGTTTTTGGATTGTGCCATTCCTTCTGGTGATTTGCACATGGGTGTCATTGTAAATTGATGAGAGAATGTAGATGTCTTGTTTGTCCCTCCACTTCACAGCCAATATCTCTTCAGTCCACAAACTCACTGACTACCCTCATTGTAGTCTTGTGTTCACTAGCCTTTGTGGGAAGCCCTTCCTACTAGCTCTTACAGTGCAACACATTCTAGTGTTTTCCTTCCTTCCTTTAATTTATCAAGTAATCAGTAAAAATTAAATAAAAATATATTAATAGGGGCAAAATTCTTTGTGTTCACTTCCTGGCTGGGCAGTAAAAGGAGAGATGTTAGCTGCTCCAGGAGTTAGGGGGAAGCCATAGGGGGTTTTGTAGGGCGTATGGAAGAGCTCCCCACTGCTCTCGTTGGTCATGGTTAGGATTTGGTATTCCTCCTCACAGGAAAATAATTTTTTAGACATACTGGGACAGATGTGGCTGCACTGATGGGTCCTGATGAGGCTGCTCTAATGAGGCTGAACTGATGGGTGCTGAGGAGGCTGCACTGCTGAGTGTTGAGGAGGCTGCACTGCTGGGTGCTGAGGAGGCTGCACTGCTGGATTCTGATGAGAGTACACTGATTGGTGCTGATGTGAATTGATGAGGCTGCACTAAAGGGTATGGATGAGGTTGCACTGATGTGCACTAATGCACTGCACTGAAGCTGCACTGATAAGCTGGCACTGATGTGCACTGATGAGGCGGCACTGATGGGTGCTAATGAGGACCCACTGATAGGGCGGCATTGATGTGCACTGATAAGTGGCATTGATATACACTGATAAGCTGCAGTAATGAGGTAGCACTGATGGTAACTGATGAGCACTGATGTGCACCGATAAGCTGCAGTAATGAGGTAGCACTGACGGGCACTGAAAAGCTGCAGCGATGAGGCAGCACTGATGGGCACTGATGTGCACTGATAAGCTGCAGTGATAGGGCAGCACTGATGAACACTGATGTGCACTGATAAGCTGCAATAATGAGGCAGTACTGATAAGCACTGATGGTTACTCACTGATGTGCACAGATGGGCACTGATGAGCAAGGATATGCACAGAAGGGCACTGATATGCGCAGATGGGAGTTGATAACCACTGATATGCACAGATGGGCACTCACTGGAGGGCACTAATGAGCACAGATAGGGCACTGATGAGCACTGATGGGGCACTTATGAGTACTGATGGGGCACTTATAACAAAAACCCACTCTGTTGCAACCAATTCTCTCCCCTTTCCTCACACTCGGTATTGGTGTGAGGAAAGGAGAGAGAAGACCCAGGCATGACCCCTCTGTACTTACATTTGTGATTGCTCGTTATTGGACAGAGCGATAACGTGGTAAAGGGCCACTGTGATTGTCCCTTTACCCCTATTCATGATGCGCTGTGTCCAAAGGACACAGCCATCACTTACAGTTCCCGATGCGTGCCGTCATGGGCGTGCAGGAAGCACGATCATGGGAGGACGTCATATGATGCCCTCCCAGAACTGGCCGACCATGGTGTAGCCATCATACAGTTATTACCCGGTCAGCAAGTGGTTAAACAGTGCATTGAGGTCGGCTTGTAAGCTGGAGACATCCTGTAAGCATGTTATTCCACTACATAGCTTGGTATCATCTGCAAAGACTGAAATGGTACTTTTAATCCCAGACCGTATATCGTTTATAAATATATTAAAAAGTAAGGGTCCCAACACTGAACCTTGGGGTACACCACTGACAACCCTAGACCATTCAGAGTAAGAACCATTAACCACTACTCTCTGAATAGCCATGTATTAGCCTTAACTTCATCAAATGTTACATGCCCAGGCTGCTATTGGATTCTGGAGCAGATAGGTAAGTACTGTGTTTAAAGTTTTTGTTTTTAAGTAAACACTACCAATTACTGAATTTTGCTTGTCTAAGGCAACACCATTCTTTATCTAGAGAAAGAAGCCAGCACAATGTATATGTCAGCACGGTAATGAGTTTTATTTAATGCACAGTCTTACAGCCAGAAAAAGGTCAACATGTTTCAGCCATCCAGGTCTTATTCATGACTCACATGTATCACATGGGCAAGGGTACAACACAGAAAGGAAAGGCGGAGCAAGCAATAACTGGTTCAAAAAAAATATACACAAATGTGCATAAAAGAAATATATGTAATAGGCACAAAAACAACATGTATAATAAATACATATATACCAAAAGGAGAAAAAAAAGAAACTCCATTCTTCAGTCTTTCTTCCTTTCAAGGATCCAGGAAGCAAAACTTTAAAAATGCCTTTATTTGTAATCTAAATAAATAAAACATGAGCAGCCAGGAGCTGTCAGTACAGTAGAACCTAAGGGGTTTTGTACTATACCAAACACTCAGAGGGAGGAGCACTTCCACTGTTCTTCTGTTTTATATCTTTTCTTTTTTTGCTCCTTCCTGCAAGTACACTTATTTATATTCAGGAGTAACGGCAGGTAAAGATATATATATATATAAAGTTCTTTTATCTGAAATGTAATTTCTTCAACTTGAATTTAGTTCTTCATAGCATAAATTTTGCAAAGAGTTTTTATTAACAATTTTATATGTTGCACAGAATTATTAAGTTTTGAAAAGAGGGAGGAAGAACTTTTGTCATTCTTTTTAATTGCTTTATTTCTCTGCTAGGACATCCAATAGAATTGAAAGTGAGGGGAAGCAACATTTTACCAGTTTTGTTTTACATTTGTTACTGGAACAAAAGTAGAGGTAAAACCAAAAATTGGGAATACTCCTTCTGGTGACAGTTACCAAAGTGGGATTTTCCATTCACATCCTGTTGAATCTTTTGGAGAGGAACTGCAGGTATATTCCCCTGATTTTGGTACAGAGAACAATCAAACCAGGCAGAAATTCACATATTTCCTCACACATTTTTAAAAAGCAAATTAAAATGGACCTTTCACATTTTTTAAAAAACAAATTAAAACAGATCTTTCACCATTATTTTTTACTTTGACGCTTTTCTGCACTCCTATACAGTCACAGGTAAGTATTGGGGGTTTTTGCATGTTGTAAATGTTTCCTTGCGGTGTAGCACCCTCTCTTTTCCTTTTTCCTCGACTGTGCAAAACTGAAACAGCCCTTGTCTGCCTACAGCCTCCTATGATCTTATATCATGCATTTCAGAAGGCTACAGAGCTGTAAGTGCTAGTGTATTATAAGATTTTGGGCATGTATAGATGAGGTAGCATCAGTCATCTTTGCAGGTGTGAAACTGTGTGATGTTTTAATGTTTGTGCTGAGCTATTAGTTAGGTTTAAGGGCCAGGGTGTATTGAAGGCTTTTTTAAGGCTTTAATTTAAGGCTTACAGATAATGGCTATGTTCAGGGTAACGGGAGGTAACTTATACATTTCCCGACAAACTATGATAAATTCTTGGATGCAGTCAGTTTATTTTGGGTCCTGTTGTATCATTTCTAATATGTAAATTGTAATATGTAAAAAAACTTTTACAGACCCAAAACTATCAATCTGCTCCATGCTGCTATCCCTATCTCATAGTCAAAACTGTCGATATAGGTGGCATCCCAGACGGAATAAGTGTGAAAAACGGTCCGACACTTTCCTACCACTGCTACCAATATATAGACATCCAGGGGGGCTCTAGATAGCTATGTCTTTGTTCATAAACACTGATATCAAACCTGTAATCTGTAACCAGTTTATTCAACTTACTCCCATACCTGGAGTGTTTACTAGAGAGATACTGCACAATGTTAAGTCTGCCTGTAATTTGGATGAGGCATTCACACCAGATGTTTTTCTGGGGTGTGTACACTCCTGAAAATTTTTGGAACAGAAATTGATGAGTGGCCTTACTTTTTGGAACCTATCATAAGCAGGGTTTCTTCTGGGAAGGCACAGAGAATTATCGTTGGAATAAATAAATCTCATTACTGTTGTGTCCTCTGTATGACAGAAGATTATATTAGCATTATTAGGATTGCGACAGGTATGATTCCAGTTTTTGGGGGTTTTTTTTGGTAATTTGCATGTTTACAATTAAGCAACCGAGAAAGATTTTACATTCTGAAAATATGGTAAGCTTCCACTCAAATGGCATAAAAGGAATTCGAATGAGTGGCAAATAATTTTTGGGCATAAAAGTTACTTTGTTCCACAATTAAACAATTCTTTAGTGAAAAACTAAATAAAATAACAATTAAATGGGTGTCATTTTTTCAGTTTCCAAATGAATACCTGGTTGGACTGTAATTGTGTGTGTTATGGGGTAAGGGGGGGAGTGACTGTCCTACTGAATTATAGTGCAGCCACAAAGCATTTGAAAGCATGTCTCAGACACTAATATGGGAACTCTAGGCCTTTGTTGCCCTAAATCTTTGTGACTGCTGTTACAACGTCCCATTGCTAGTGCTTGTCACTTCACTGGCATACATTGTACTGCTGGTGCATGCTTCTGCATTTCACTTGGATGTTCAATAACTGGTGACTTAGTACACTTGACTCTTTTAGCTGGGACCTCTCCATCCTCTCTGAATCTGACTGTGAGGTCTGTCTGCTACTTTCATCAGTTATACTAAGAATTTTAAATGTCTCTTCACTAGTGTACATTTTTCACGTTGCTGTACTGGTACCTGATGGCATTGGTACTGGCTGGCAATCAGGACACCAGTGTGGCTTGTGATAAGGACACTGGTTGTGTTCAACACTGGTACCTGATGACACTGGTATGGCTGGCGATCAGGACACTGGTGCTGGCTTATACTGTTACTAGAAAACTGGTACTGGTGCTAACTGGCAATTAGGACACTGTTGCTAGTTGACACTGTTACTAGAAAACTTGCTCTTTTGCTGGTTGGTGATTAGGACACAGTTGCTGGCTGACACTAATATTATAACACTGGTACCGATGCTGGCTGATGATCAGGACACTGGTTGTGGTCAACACAGGTATCTGATGACCCTTTTCAGATATTTATTTGTAAAAAATTTGAAAACCATTTATCATTTTCCTTCCACTTCACAATTATGTGCCACTTTGTGTTGGTCTATCAAATTCCAATGAAATACATTTACGTTTCTGGTTGTAACATGGCAAAATGTGGACAATTTCAAGGGGTACAAATACTTTTTCAAGGCACTGTACAGATTTATAAACACTGCCATCCACTGGTGAAGAATATATCTCCAATGAATAGTGATACTGATGTACTGAAGTAATTGCTGCACAAAAGTACATGAACACTGTATTCCAACATGGGGCTTGTATCTTGATCCTTGTTTAAACTGTATATAAAACCAATACCTTTTTAAAAACAGAGCAGACATGGGTTATAACCTTTCCACATTCCAACATCATGCCATGAAAGGCAAAACACATTAGCAAGATGAGCTCTGTGCAGTAATATGTCTTGTTACAGCCCCTACACTGATCTTAAAGTGGTAGTAAATTCAGCTTGTATACCTTTCTCTATTTAAATCATTATTAAACAATGTACATGGTGCTGGTTTTAAAATATGGCTAACCTGTGTGGTTTAGCTGAAATCGAGTGATCCTACATACAATGACGTCACCGACGTATGCGCATTGTTACCACGATTCACGCCATGCTCTGTGTGCTGTTAGTTCATTCCATAGAGTTCTGTGCCCACGTCATCCACTCTTGGTGACATTCCCATGAGAGTACATTCCCTTTCATGATTGCTGATACACTCTCTGGCCACTTTATTAGGTACGCCTGTTTAATTGTATACTGAAGACACTGCGCTCGAAATTACTATAAAAACAAAGCAGCTTGCACATATAGGCAGACAAAAAAGATATAGTGGAAAGTTGCAGCGCTAATTAGAACATAAAGTCCCATACACGAAAAATGACAATATAATAGTTGATAGCAAAGTCCATGTGGATTTCCCATATACAGAAATTAAGAGCCGTGCATAGGAAAGGGGTTTCAATCCAAAGAAGAGACCAGTACCATACACCCAAATAAATTGGCCTCTTACCAGAAGAGTTGACTGCCCAACGGATCGGCTAACATGAGCAGTGTAATAAATCCAGCAGGTACTGCAACCGGTTCTTGTAGAGGAAACACTCATGGGATCATCCTAGATATTCCTCCAAAAAGAACTTCTAATGGCAAACTCCCCATCAGGCAACCAAAGCACCACATGAAAAGAAGAACTGCCAACTCATAGCATAGTAGATTAATAGCTTAATCCGATTTATTTGAGTTGCACTTACATAGCAAGCATAGATATCAGCATAACAGTAACACTGTGATTAGTTTCAAATCAACAAGATGGCCGCTGTCCCTCCATAGCGTTTTTCCATCCTACACGTTTCGTCATCAAAAGACGTCATCAGGAACAATCATCTCTAGGGTTTACAAAGAATGGTCTGAAAAAGAGAAAATATCCAGTGAGTGGCAGTTGTGCGGACAACAATGACTTGTTGATGTCAGAGGTCAGGAGACTGGGCAGACCGGTTAGAGATGATAGAAAGGCAATATGTGAATACGGAGAAAAATCTCTGAAGAATGTTTCCAACACCTTGTTGAATCTATGCCTCATAGAATTAAAGCAGTTCTGAAAGCAAAAGAAGGTCTAACCCAGTACTAGCAAGGTGTACCTAATAAAGTGGCTGGTGATTGTACATCCCATGTGATTTGCTACTTCATAAGGGGTTGTAAACATTGGTGCCAATCATGGGAAGGAAAATGAGGCTCATCTAATACTCAATGCAAGATGTCGCCCAGCATAGACAGAAAGAGCAGAAGTAAAATAGAACATAGATGCAGAAGACAACAGTTACATTTGCGTATGGGAAGCAGGGAAACAAAAATAAGCTGCAAAAAAGCAAGAAAACACAGGAGGGTGGTAATTAGTAAGGGGGAATGATTGTTAGAGCTATTTTGTAATGCCTATATTGCTTTTCACAAGTTTGGTTGCTGAGTTTACTACTGCTTTAAGCACTATGTTTTGGATGTCTGGCTACACTTTCAAAGTAAGGGACACAATCGGGTTAATTTACGAAAACTGGAGAGTGCAAAATCTGGTGCAGCTGTGCATGGTAGTCTGTTAGCGTCTAACTTCAGCTTGTTCAATTAAGCTTTGACAAAAAAAAATGAAAACTGATTGGTTTCTGTGCAGAGCTGCACCGGATTTTGCACTCTCCAATTTTAGTAAATCAACCCCAATGCATATTACTGAGAAGCTGGATCTGGATGAGTGTTTCAGTTTAGTATACATTGAAATTCTTTGATTAGCAGCTCATTTTGGAGTACCTTCCTGGAGGATTTTGCCTTTTCATGTTCAAGAGACTATTAGACTTGTAACATATTTATTTACAAATCTTTTTTCAACTCTTTTCTACAAACATATTTAATATCTTGTTGTCATGCCAATGCCCTATGTGTTTCAAAAACAATACTTTTTAAGTTCTTTAAGCTGGATATTGAACATATTATACATTTACATAGAATAATTTCCCTTGACAACACACTGATCATAACAACATAGAAGCTGCTTTTTGCTTCCGTTTTTGTTTTGGCATACTTGCTTTGATTAATTAATATTCTTACATGTGTTAATCTGTGGAAAGGCTTTTTGGACCTCATTCCATAGTTACATAGTCTGGCTGAAAAAAGATACAAGCTTATCCAGTTCAACCCCAGGGAAACAAAGCTTTTTTATAGTCCTGTACCCACAGTTGATCCAGAAAAAGGCAAAGAACCCTAGAAAAGCATGATCCAACTTGCTCCTGCAGGGGAAGAAAATTCCTTCCTGATCCCCCAAGAGCCAATTGGATATTCCCTACATCAACTTCACTTATTAATGTTAGTATCCAGATATATTATGTGTGTCTAGGAAAGAATCCAGGCCTTTTTAAAGCAATCTACTGAGCTGGCCAGACCCAGCTCTTGAGGAAGTCTATTCCACATTTTCACAGCTCTTACTGTCAAGAAACCTTTCCGTATTTGGAGATTAAATCTCTTTTCTTTCAGATGTAAAGAGTACCCCTTGTCCTCTGTGATGACCTTAAGGTGAATAACTCTACACCAAATTCACTATATAGACCACTTATGTATTTTTACATGTTGATCATATCCCCCTTAATCTCCATAAAAAATGATGTCCCTCTAATCTTTCCTCATAGCTGAGCTCCTCCATGCCTCTTATCAGTTCGGTTGCCCTTCTCTGTACTTTCTCCAGTTCCAACAATATTCTTTTTGTGAATTGGTGCCCAAAACTGAACTGCATATTCCAGATGAGGTCTTATTAATGATTTGTACAGAGGTAAATTTATATATCTCTCTCTGCAGTCCATACCTCTTTTAATGCAAGAGAGGATTTTGCTCGCTTTGGAAACCGCAGCTTGGCATTGAATGCCATTATTAAACTTATGATATACCAGAACTCCCAGATCCTTCTCCACAATTGATTCCACCAGTTAGACCCCCCCCACCCAGTATGTATGATTCATGCATATTTTTAGCCCCCAAGTGCATACCTTTACATTTATACACATTAAACCTCAGTTGCCACATAGTTGCCCAATTAAAGAGTGCATTGAGGTCGGCTTGTAAGTTGGGGACATTTTGTATGGACGATATTCCACTGCACAGCTTGTGTCATATGCAAAGACTGAAATGGTACATTTAATCCCAGACTCTATATCATTTATAAATATATTACAAAGTAAGGGTTCCACACTGAACCTTGGGGTTCACCAATAACAACCCTAGACCCTTCAGAGTGTGAACCATTAACCACTACTCTCCGAATATGGTCTTTTAGCCAGTTTTCTATTCATTTACAAACTGATTTTTCCAAGACTGTAGACTTTATCTTACACATTAGCCGTGTGTGGGGAACTGTGTCAAACGCTTTTGAAATATCCAAGCTTACCACTTCAGCGACCACCTTTCTGTCCAAGGTTTTTCTCACCTGCTCATAGAAAGAAATCAGATTTGTTTGTCAACTTCTGTCATTCATGAATCCATGCTCTCTGTTGCCTAACATATTTTTATCTAGCAAGAACGCATCTATGTGGTCTTTTATTAAACTTTCCAGTGTCTTCCCAACTATAGAAGGTAAACTAACAGGTCTATAGATACTTGGCAAAAAGACTTTAATCCCTTTTCAGATATAGGCACCACATTGGAATTACGCTAGTCCAGTGGTATTTTGCCAGTCATTAAAGAGTCCCTAAAATTAGTAACAGTGGCTTTGAAATGACAAAGCTATATTCTTTTAGGATCTTTTGGTGCATGCCATCCAGTCCAGGTGCTTTATTTACCTTTATTCTGGCTAAGTATTTCTGGACCATATCAATTTTGAGCCATTATGGATCATTTGGGGCTGTGTCAATACCACGCCTATTATGGACACAAGCTCCCCCATGCTTCTTTGTATACACAGAGCTGAAGAAGGTATTTAATAAATTTGCCTTGTATTTTTCCCCACTCAACCACTCTAGATTATTCTGTAAAAGCCCTACTTGCTCAGAAATTACAGTTTTATTATTAATATATCTTTTGCAATCTGTAGTTCGTTTTTAATTTTTGCGGCCTTGATTTCTTTTTTTTTCATATGCTATTATCTACTTTGTAATATTTAAACAACGATAGTGTTCCTTTATTTTTATACTTTTAAAAAGCTATTTTCTTATTATTTATAGCTTTTTAACTTTGGCCGTAAGCCACATAGGTTTTATTTTTAGCCTTTTAAACTTGTTGCCCATAGGATTATATTTTGCAGTGTGTTTGCATACAGTCTTTTTGAAGAACTCCCATTTCTGTTCATCGTTGCCAATATTCCCTCTCAGTCTAAGTCTGAGCTAGCAACCCTCATCCTTGGAACATTTGCTCTCTTAAAGTTGAGTGTTGTTATATTTGTTTGCTTGTTGGTTACAGCTAACATTAAATGAAATCACTGCTACCCAGATGTTCTTTTATATGAACATTAGTAATAGGCTCAACATGGCTTGAGATTACCAGGTCCAGCCGAGCATCATTCCTAGTTGGGGCCTCTACGAACTGTACCATACAATTACCTTGTAATAGGTTTATACATTTTTGCCTTAACTGTTCCTGCAGTGCCATTACTCCAGTCAATTTCCAGGTAGTTAAAATGCCCCATTATTATTACTGTCCCAGCCCTTTCGATCTGTGCAAGGAGCTGAGTCTCCACCTTCTCATTAACACTGGGTAGCCTATAACAAACACCAATGTACCTTTGTAGTACGCACCCCCATGTGCAGTTCCACCCATAATGCTTCAGCCTAATCACATTATTTAAAGTTATGTGCCATATTTACTTTGCAATGGAAGAGACACCTAATGAAACTAATGAAAGACATAAATTATTCAATTTACCTTCCTACTACCATGGGTTGCAGGAAAGAAAATCACACAATTCCTCTATCAATACAGTCAGTGTTGATGGGGGAATCCCTCCCAAAATGCTATTGTTTTCTTCCGACAGGGAGCCTTTCCTGCCAGAAGAACATAATGATTAGTGTTGACAGCTATAATGAATGCAAAAAATATGACAGGCTGGTTGTACTGAAGTCAGTCAATGGATTGTCTTCAGTAAAACAAGCCTATTTTTTTTTTCTTTTCCTCCTCTAAAACCTAGGTGCGTCTTATGGTCAGGTGCATCTTATGGAGCGAAAAACACGGTAGATTGCATTGCCATATGTTTCTTTGCTTGAATATCATCAACAGGAACTTAACACGGGTTTTAACTCTTCCACATTGTATCCAAAACAAACAAGTTTCAGCTTTACATACACTTTAACTACCTAGTGTGTCTCTGATATGGAAGCAGGTTTACTTTAGGAATAGTCCACCCCTCTGACCCTTCATATTGTAACATGAAACACAGTCACATTCCCCCCCCCCCCCCACACACACACACACACACACACTTACCTGAATTGTGGGATTCTTCTCCCTGGAGGAGGCCCTGTTTTCATTTGATTTTAGTGTGGCTGTGTGTGACCCTACTTGCACAAGCTCATATTTCATTCACAGATCCATTCAAATTATCTATGATTGGAAAGACTACAGATTCCATCTGCAATTGTAACAGTGTAACAGGACTTATGGATCTCAATGGAGCACAGATGCAATGATGTCACTACCCTTGTAGTCCATTGCCTATTCCCTCCAGCCTCAAAACCACAGGACCTCACCTCATGGACATGGGTCTGGGGGAACAGTCTGCAGGATTATGTTCCATGCAATGCTTTGCAGCATTCAATTGCAAATCCAATGTCTTTAAATTAAAAAAAAAAAAAGAAACCTATGTTTACCTTTTTGTCTCTTTGTGATGCTGTAGTTCTTATATGAGATTTAAAATTCTCTTTTGCTTTCAATGCATGTTAATCCTTCTTGTTTTGTTTGTATAATCCTTTCCCAGACATTCAAAAGGTATTATCAGTGCCTTTTGCATTTTATATGTATCCTTTTTATTGTTTTTTTGTTCTGAAGTTTTAATTTGCAAAAAAAAAAGAAAACAATAATCACCAGTGTTGATGGATGACCATAGACAAACAGATATCGCCCTAACAATGGCAGGTATGAAGTGACCTGCCCATTATAGAGCAAATGATACTTACTGGTGAAAAAGACATATTTACTGTAGTACCTTTTTCCTTAAAGTAGTATTAAACACACCATGTGTTTTTAGTTGATGCATCTTTCTCATCCTGTTAAACATTCCTGTTACATAATTTAATGGATATGTGGGTATAAACACTTGCATGGGTCTCCTTACACCCACCCTGCTTGTTCCCGGTCTCCAGCACCTCTTACCTGAACTTCAGGGTGGGGGAACTTGTACCCAAGTACTTCACATACAGCTACAACAAAGGCTCCAGCTGCTTCCAGAGGTTCACTTGGAGGAGGAGAGAGTAGGGTAAACAGCTTGCTGCCAGTGCTATATCCTTCTTTGGAGATAAGGAGACTTCTGTTATGCCAGGAGAGTATGCACACAAATGTGGCTCCATAGGACATTGTAAGGTGATGGAGCCACCAGAAAGCAGCAAGCAGGGAAGATAGTTTTCTGACAGAGGAAACTGAAAGCAACCTAATCCTTAAACAGAAAAAACAGACATGTAAGCATGTCAATGGTGAGTTGGGATGAATCACCTCTTATTAGATTAGAAATGGCTTAGGTATTGCAAGTGATGCTTTCAGTTGCAAGAAAAGGTATGTGAACCCCTTGGGATTACGTGGAGTTTTGCATGAATTGGGCATAAAATGTGCTCTGAACGTCATCTAAGTCACAACAATACAAGAACACAGTCTGCTGAACATAATACTACACAAACATTAGATGTTGCCATGGTTTAATTGCACATAACATGTAAACATTCACAGTGCAGGGAGGAAAAAGTATGTGAACCTTTTGAGTTAATAACTGGTTGACCCTCCTTTGGCAGCAATAACCTCAACCAAACGTTTCCTGTAGTTGCAGATCAGACCTGCAAAACGATCTGGAGTAATTTTGGACCACTCCTCTTCACAAAACTGTTTCAGTGTAGCAATATTCTTGGGATGTCTGGTGTGAATCGCTCTCTTAAGGTCATGCCACAGCATTTCAATCGGGTTGAGGTCAGGACTCTGACTGGGCCACTCCAGAAGGCGTATTCTGTGCTGTTGCAGCCATTGTTTTGTTGAATTACTTGTATACTTTGGGTCATTGTCCTGTTGCATCACCCATCCCCTGCGGAGCTTCAGTTGGCGGACAGATGGTCGTACGTTTTCCTGCAAAATGTCTTGATAAACTCTGGAATTAATTTTCCCATCAATGACAACAATCCATCCAGGCCCTGAGGCAGCAAAGCAGCCCCAAACTATGATGCTCCCTCCACCATGTTTCACAGTGGGGATGAGGTTTTGATGTTGGTGTGCTGTGCCTTTTTTTCTCCACACATAGTGTTGTGTGTTCTTCCCAAACAACTCAATCTTGGTTTCATCTGTCCACAGTATATTTTGCCAGTAGTGCTGTGGAACATCCAGGTGCTCTTTTGCAAACTTCAAACGTGCTGCAATATTCTTTTTGGACAGCAATGGCTTCCTCCGTGGTGTCCTCCCATGTACTCCATTTTTGTTTAATGTTTTCCTTATTGTAGATGTGTCAACAAAAATGTTAGCATGTGCCAGAGATTTCTGTAGGTCTTTAGCTGACACTCTGGGATTCTTCTTTACCTCATGCAGCATTCTGCGCTGTGCTCTTGCAGTCATTTTTACAGGACGACCATGCCTAGGGAGAGTAGCAACAGTGCTAAACTTTCTCCATTTGTAGACAGTCTGTCTTACCGTGGACACATGAACATCAAGGCTTTTGGAGATACTTTTGTAACCCTTTCCAGCTTCATGCAAGTCAACAATTCTTGATCGTAGGTCTTCTGAGAGCTCTTTTCTGCGAGGCATGGTTCACATCAGACAGTGCTTCTTGAAACCAGTAAACCCAAAACAGGTGTGTGTTTTTTAAGGGCAGGACAGCTGTCAGCAACACATACAATATCATCACACTGATTGGAGTCAAGGTTGGCTCACTCCTGGCTCCAATTAGCTCTGAGAGAAGTCATTAAGCCAGGGCCTCACATACTTTTTCCTCCCTGCACTGTGAATGTTTACATGTTATGTGCAATTAAACCATGGCAACATTTAATGTTTGTGTAGTATTATGTTCAGCAGACTGTGTTCTTCTATTGTTGTGACTTAGATGACGTTCAGAGCACATTTTATGCCCAATTCATGCAAAACTCCACATAATCCCAAGGGGTTCACATACTTTTTCTTGCAACTGTAGTATTGGAACTAGCCAATGATACATATTTTAAATCAATTATTGTAGCAGAGAGGACAAATACAAAGTTACAGGGGCTAAAGTACTGAGCTATGAATCTGCAAAAACTTTAGCAGCAAAGACATCTTTCATTCATGGTGGATTTTTTGTTCAATCAAAAATGAATCCTTTGCATTATATTCTCATACCAGTAGGTTATGTTGTGCCTCCATAGTTAAAAAGCAGAAGCTTGTTCTTATGACATAACTATGCTCTCTAGATTTGGCATAACGTTATCATTGGTTAAATGTGTTATTCTTACAAATTATTGACCTTTTCTAACATAGCATATCCTTTATGGACATTGTATGGTTACTGAAATTGGTCTCTAACTGCACTTCACAAAAAAACAAAACAAAACAAAAGCATAACAACTAGCAGAAGTGATGGTGCTTGCATTGCCACACAAATTTAAACGTTTAAGTTCTCTGTTGAAAAAAGGTCAAACTAGTAAGTTAGTATATTCACAAAACAATCAGTCTGTTCTAACGACTGGAACACCTCTCATCTTACCCACCTTTTAAACCCATAACTTAATTAAAGGATTAATCTATGTAACAGTGGCTACAAACTGCCTTAGCTGCAAAAAACTGGAGATTTTTAATTTAGAAATGCATTTTTGTAAATAATGTAATTAACAAGAATAATGGCCACTGCATTTGGCTGACGAGTTTAGTCAGTAAGATAATATACAGTATATTAGTATAAGTTGAGAGAGACCTAGTAGTTCTGGGTCTAGTGGTGTACAGTAAGAAATATTTAATTGGATGGCAATTAATTAGATGTATAATTCAATTTAAGAGAGGCATGGAATGTCAAGTGGAGGATCCTTTACTAAGAGTCAGAGTAGACTCTTAGTACTATTGAGTATGTTGAAAGCATTGCACTATAGATTGTTGAGTTTATACAGGCAGGGTTTTAATGAAAGATTCCCAAATGTTGAAGAAATTTTGAACCTATAATTCCTAATGCAGGGAGTCCTCCCCCCCCATTCCATGCAAAAAACGTAGGATAATTTAGCTACAAATAAAGAAATAGTGGGGGGTTATGGGTAGATCCTTTTTTGTAGAATAGTCTTTTTTGCCACAAGGTATATGATAGCAAGCAGCTGTTTGCAGCCCCTTGTGATTTTAATGCCTGGTAAATTTATTAATCCCAAAAAGAGCCCATTTGTGAGCTAGAGGTAAGTAGTTTGGCAGGTATATGATAGCATAATGCACTAGGGCGTTCAGAAAATGTTTAATCCTGGGGCACATCTAAAAAAGCATGGAACAGGGCCACCTCTAATTGTTCATATTTCAAGCAGCAAGAAGAGGTGCTTAGGCCCATAATGTAGGAAAGATGCAGAGATATATAGGAGTGATGAAAAAGTTGAAGCATAATTTCACGGTACATTGTGGTTTTGATCATGCCCCATGACAAAGGCAGCAATTTTAGAAGGGCATCAACCAAAAGTTGGGGGAAATTCTTGGTCCATTTGTTAAGACCAGCCATTGAGGAGGAATAGTCCAGTGGCTGTCTGAAAAAATTGTATAGAATGGAAATAACTTTTTTATCTGGGATAGGATATCCCACAAGTGTATCCAAAGAATTTCCCCAATCCTTATGAGAAATTTATTTTAAGGATAGAGGCAATGTATGATTTTATTTGTAAAAAGAGAAATAGATTAGTGGATAGGGAAGGAAATTTCTTTAGGGCTACATTGAAAGGAAGTGGTTGCTTGTTGTTGACAACCACTAAGAGTTTGATATATAACGAAGACCTTCGGGGTGCTACTGCTTAAAGACAGGAAGGCCAGAAAATTCTGGGAGGCCTGAATTGCTCCATAGGGGGAGGAAGAGAGATGCATGGCTGTTTATTAGGCAACGTGTGCGTATTTTGTGCCATGCCAACCACGTGTAGTACAAGAGGGGATTTGCTGACACCTCCATGGGCAGGAGTTCTTTATGTATATGAACAACATAGTTGTTCCAGAGGGTCATATTGTGATCAAGATCAGTATCCTTGTACATCGATGTGTCATGAATCCAGTCCCTTATGTACTGCTAAGTTGTACAGCTCCAGATCAGGAAAACTGAGGCCACCATTACTGGGAGATTGTTGTAAGATACATAGACCTATTGTTGCTCCCCTGCTGCCCCAGATGAATTCCCAGAGCATTTTATAAACATACTTAAGGTCAGAGAGCTTGAGGAGTAGAGGGAGGACCTGCGTTGGGTAAAAAAGTTTAGGAAAGGCTACCATATGAATTCAGAAATGACTGTATTGTCTTAACCCCTAAGCTTAACCACTTGCCTACCAGGACAATTCTGACATTTGTCTCCTACATATAAAACTCAACATTGCGCGCTAGAAAATCACTTAAAATACCCAAACGTATATTTTTTAGCAGTCGCCCTAGAGAATAAAATAGTGGGAGCATTTTTTCATTTCACACAGTATTTGTTCAGCGATTTTTTTTTTTAAACGCAATTAAAAAAAAACAAAACAAAAAAAAAACACTTTAATGAATTTTAATACACAAAAACAGATTTTAATACCCAATCGATTAGTAAAATATAAAAGATGATGTTGTGCCATGGAAATAGATCCCAAATATGTCACTCTTTAAAATTGCGTACTCCTGTGGAATAGTGACAAACTACAATACTTAGAAATCCCCATAGGTGACACTTTAACCATTTCAATACTGTGCAATTTTACACCTTCCTGCCCAGGCCAGTTTTCAGGTTTCAGTGCTCTCACACTTTGAATGACAATGGCTCAGTCATACAACACTGTACCCAAACTAAAATTTTATCATTTTCTTCACACAACTAGAGCTTTCTTTTGGTGGTATTTAATCACCGCTGGTGTTTTTATTTTTTGCTAAATTAACAAAAAAAGACCAAAATTTTTGAAAAAAAACACATTTTTTTTTGTTTCTGTTATAAAAGTTTACAAATAAATAATTGTTCTTCATAAATTTAGGCCGAGATGTATTCTGCTACATGTCTTTGGTGAAAATAACCCAAATTAGGATGTATTTTTTAGTTTGTAGGAAAGTTATAGAGTTCACAAACTATGGTATAGATCTGAATATTGATCAATCCTGAAGTACTGACAGCCAATCTAATTTCTTGAGGTCCAAGAATGTCAGAATAGTACAAATATCCCCAAATGGCCCCTTTTTGCAGAGTAGACAGTCCGACGTACTTCATAAGAGGCATGGCGAGTTTTTTGAAGTTGTATTTTTTTGTCATAATTTTTCGGAAAATGAAAAAAATTAAAATAATTATTTTCACTATTTTTTTTTTTACATACTGTCACCAGTGCAGTACAGCGTCATCATATAACTGGCATGGCAGTGAACAGGGACACTGACTGGTGACAGTATGAAAAAAAAATATATATATTTTTTTTTCATTTTTTTAAATTTTTTTATTATATTTAATTTTTTATTAAATTTTTTAAAAAATTTTTTAAGATTTTTTTTTCATATTTTACTATGACCAAAGTAGTACAATGTTACCATAGTAACATTGTACTACTTTGGGGAAGTGATCAGTATTTTTATTTATTTTTTTTTTTTTTACACAATTTGCTTATAGCAAAGAATTACTTTGCTATAAGCAAGCATTTACCTGAATGAAATCGATTCATTCAGCTTTTTCTTTTTTTTTTTTTTTTTTTTTTTTGTGCTTAGCTGTGATTTGGTCACAGCTAATCACATGACATGTGCATGTGATTAGCTGTGACCATTCACAGCTAGGCACTAGTATACAATGGATGGCATCATGAATGAAGCCATCCATTGTATACAACTGTCATGTGACCTGCTGTGATTGGTCACAGCAGGTCACATGGTACCAGCAACGGAAGCCGGTACTCGGATCTGTCATCGGCCGTGTCCGAGGTGCACAGCCGGTGACAGATCGCACTGCTGCGCCGCTCTGCATAAGCGCAAACTGCGCATGTGCGGGAGCACGCCAAATGGCGTGCACCCGGAATGCAGAGACTGTTTTGAAGCCGCCAAACGGCCATTGGCCGGGCGGCTAATGGTTAAAGGATAAGTTCACCTTTCGTAACGTAATGTTAAATGTTACACCCATATTCAGAGTGTAACCTGTTACATTCGGACCGATCCCCCCTGATCCCCATTGTGACAGCTAGTGGGGGATCTTCTCCCTGTTAGCTGTCACAACTTAAAAAAAACATGGCCATGCCCGTGTCACTAAATCATAGCGTTCTATGAATGAAAACACTACAAGCTCTGACAGCCTTTGGAGCTGTCAGCTTGTAGTTGTCAACGAACTACCATGGCACTGTGAAGCACCGTGGTAGTTCATTGAGCCTTCCTGTCAGTAAGTATCTGCTTGCCCATGCAGGATGTAATAGCTAGCAAGCAGATACACTGACAGATCAGAGGGAGACCTGCATAACACCAGCAATCTGCTGATCGCTGGTGCGATGCTTTAGAGGCCCCAGAAACAAAAAATAATAATTTTTTGTTAAAAGATGAACTAATCCTTTAAAAGCCTTTACAGGTTACCAGTTTAGAGTTACATAAGAGGTCTAGTGGTAGATTTATTGCTCTCGTTATAGTATTTATGGTGATACCTCACATGTGTAATGCAAATACTGTTTACAGCCTAGTTATGTGTTCACTTTTGCACACAAGCATGGGGGCGCGTTGATATTTTTTTTTTCTTCATTTTATAATGTATTTCTTTTTTTTTTAATCACTTTTATTGCCATTACAAGGGATGAACAACATCCTTTGTGATATCATTCTCATTACTGAGATATCTGGGGTCTGTATGAACCCCAGATCTTTCCTCTGTCCTCAAAAGCATCTGATCAAACTGTGATTAGTTTCAGGCCTTCACAGGCCGGTAACAGCTTGTTTACATTAGACCAAAACCGGAAGTGACAAACGACTTGTTGCTTCTAGTTTCTTAGACCATAGAGATGATCGGGGAAGTTTTGGTCCTCAGTCATCTCTATGGTAAGCTGGCGGAATTGCTGGCTTTAGTCCCAGGCTCTCTGGTGGAATGTGAGAGCCCAAAAAGGTGGTGAGAGGGAGGGGGGCCCCTTTCCACCACATGTAAAAGCAATCCAGCGGCTATATAGCCACTAGGATCTCTTTTACATAAACATACGTCCTATGGACTGGAAGTGGTTAAAGTGTATCTGTTGTACAGGGTGCCAGGGATAGGTCCTGGATGAGAGATATTTGGGTTGTGGTCCCTTTAAGGGGGATGAAAAAAAGTACGTTAGAGTACTAAGGGATTCTCATCCATGCAGGGTGAGGGGTTCCGAGTGATCCATCAAAAAGAAGGAAAATTGACTTGCAGGTTTCCCAGCATTGTTAGATCCTAATAAAGAACACAGAATTCAAAGGCTCAGAGAAATCTTGTGTGAGAATTAGCCACCAACCCTTACTATGGGTACTTTGGACCTGATAGGGTTAACCCACCTGCAAGAGAGGGCTGAAAGAGGCAGGAAGCAGTCAGCAGGTGTCCAAAAGGTATAGTGTGAAACAGCACACATTTGTGGGAGGGCTGTGAGCTGTTGAACAGCTAAGTCACTGATTAGCTCTTACCTAACAAACATATACAAATACATAAATATTAATGTGAGATAAGTGAAACAAAGTCCCTGTACAAAGTCCCATCCAACAAGTGTTAATAGGTGTAAAGTTCTTTCCTAACTAATAAAATAAAGTGCCACCATTCAACACCGTCACTGAAAATGGTAATGGGATACAAGCTTACTAGCTTCCAATGACCCCCTTACAATAAGAGTGGTCAAAAAACGCTTGTATGATATTCTCCAGTATCAAAGGTACTCTCACAGCAGCCTCAGTGGTAAATGGGAACACCGCCAATAGGCTACATATAATCCTCACAAAATAACAGTCCATATAAAGGCAAAAAGAGAAAGAGAGCCCCTCCATAGTGTAAAACCTTCTTAAAAATAATTTTATTTTATAAAAATATACTCACATATAGTAAAAAAAAGTGCATGTAATTACAATTACAATTAACACAAAGAAAAACAATAAAACATTGAAATACTAAAATATACTAAGAAATATTTAATACAGGAATACAGGAAAATAGTATTATTATTATTTGTATACAGTATTTATAAAGCGCCAGTAGTTCACTCAGCGCTGTACATGACACCAATCCAGTTTAAAAAGGCATATAAATATAGACCAGCATACAGCATATCAATAAAAATAAGATTAAAAACTTGGATAGTAAAAATAAACACATTAACAGTGTATCAGGGTACAGGTCAAATCTAATAGCTGGTGAGATCAAGTTAATAATTGCATTGACATCCCAGTCAACATTTAGGCTATAGGGGGCATAGGACTTGATCTCATAAATCCATTTTGTCTCTAATCCCAATATTTCCCTAATAATGGCACTATTCCTCAAGTGGGGAATGAGTTTTTCAATCCCCAAACACACAGTACCAGCAGGATCTCTATTATGGACCACAGCATAATGTCTAGGGATGCCTGGAGCAGCCAGGGATTCTAAACCCTGTTGGGTGACAAATTTGTACTCGTGGTGAGGCAAAGTTTTGTTTTGTGTACCAGAAGTTTCTGAACTGTTTTATTCCTTTATACTGAAGAAAACTGGCTTTGTTTGCCTTTTAGAAAATAAAGACTGTTGTGCTTTTACTAATATGGGTGGCTGGAGATCTGGACCCCCAATATATTACACTATGGTCAGACTTTAAAATCATATTCATTTCCACATTGTATTACAATTTCTAGTGCATGCTTATTAACATAAATCAATCTTGAAGTTTATAAAACAAAGGTTTTGAAGAATCCCACACATTTACTACCTTGAATTCTGTGACAAATTTTCAATATGCTCTGTGAGTAAGCATTGCTTTGTCACAGAATCCATAGAGCATGCCTTCTGAACTACGTGTTAAGAGGAGAAGTTTCAGGCAGCAGTACAGGAATCACTGCTTGCAGGCAGCAAGGTACCATGGCATATGTAGTCCTTAGAAAACAAAAGTAAACCAATGTAGTAAGAAGAGGAGAAACCACAAAGCATTGAGGGAATCCAGGAAGTTGTTGAAAGATGACCGCGCATAGGTAGCAATCACAACCTGATAGCTTTTTCAAGTAGGACTATATCAGATTGTTAAAAATAGCTACCCTTTGTATTTCACTTACAATGATGATGCTATACTGTAAAATTAAAGTGTGCTGTGACTACAAATCTCCTTTAGCAAGGAACGCACACATTAGAACCCTGCTTAGTAACTAAGGATGATCTTCTCTAGCTCAGATAATATGAAGTGTTGTCTAGAAATTTGGGTAATAGAACATGATTGTGAAGATATCATCCAATTTAATATTTGCCCTGTAGCCTCTGACAGTTTGCCCACAGGATCACAACAAATCAATGATCTAGGACTGCAAGAAGCTTCATTTAGGCTTTTTAGGAAGTATAGGCTTGAGACTGTGATTATTCATAGTTCTGGAATCTCCACTTTGGGTACCTTAAATTTCTAAACTGTGTTTTACTGTGGAAAGTGCAGGTCTTCATCCTCTCTATTTGTCCTGGTGCCTATTTTTTAGAAAGTAATGGGAAATCCTAAATTTACAGTTGTTGTTTTAAAAGGAGCTGAGGGGGGTGGCGAAAAGGGTGTTACCCTGAGTACATGCAGCTCTGAAACACTAGATGGAGCAATGGTTGCAGGAAACACAATCGCTTGATTCCCACACTACCATAGAGCCACTGTGTTCTCCTGGAGGAAGGGGCACAGGGAGGCTGCCCATACATGGTTTGAATCTTGGCCAATCCCTGCTGAACCAGCCGAGATTTGAACCGTCTATAGCCAGCTTTAATCTTTAAAGAAGAAGTATAGCTAAAGCTTTTTTAGCTGTACTTCATCTATGGATCACAAGAATGCAGTTCCTGTTCCTGTGACCTGTTTCAGCTGAAAGTGGGCTAAAGCCTGGTGTCAGCTCATGTTACAGAGCTGGTCATAGCTCTACAAAAATCCCAACTATATGGCCGGGATCCACCAAAATGTCTTGATCGCAGCTGGCTCAGTCTTTCAGCAAGATGCTGACAGCATGATCAAGCTGCTCCTGCCCCCTCCACAGTCCTGAACTCCAGTGTGTGCTAGAAACACAGAGCAGGGAGCTGGTGACTGACAGCCTGAAGACCAAGAACTGAGTGATCAGTGGCGTTTGAACACTCCGTTCTCAGTCTTAGAGCTAGTGGGAGACAGATGCAGCATACACCTAGCTGAGTTTTTTTTTGTGTGAAACCCATAATTCTATTTTAATTAAATAACTGAAGGATGTAACCTGGAACCTTTTTTTTTTCCTTTTTTTTGTGTAGTTTTGTATTTCAGTCCACTTATTGAAAAGACCACACGTACAAACTGAAAGTACAAAAAGATGAAAGATATTGAGCTCTCAGGACAATATTCACATGTGAACATAGGTAATATTGGCATTGTACTGAAAAATTGAGGAAACGAACATTGCATACATATGTGGGACCAAGAAGTGGTGCAACCCACAGATAAAAAGGGTAAACAGCAACAATGAACAGAGTTCCAGTAAACCTGAAACCTTTTAATGGTTAATTAGCATCATGATGTCATCAAGGCAGAGCTCCAGAGAAGCTCTGAGGAACAGGATTTTGCCCTTGAAATGTGTCAGTTTGTTTGCTTGGTATTGAGTGTCCAGGTCCATATGATGCATCTGTATCTTGTGTCCAATTTCAACTAGGGTGTGCATTTCCCTTGATGCCTAAAGGCTCACATGTGGCTTTTATGAATATGTTTTTTGACATCTTTCTAATTTAAAAAATGGTTTTAAAGGTCTTGATCCCTTGTTGGTTATTTATAGTGCCTGGCATGCAATAAAACCTCATTTACAAGGCTAATTGATATAGTAAAGCCATTTAGGCCTGATCTACAATAATATCCTGGGTTATTTGACCTGTAAACAGCCCCTCTTAAACTCACAGCTTCCAAAATCTATACGCAAGTTAACAAAATTGATAAGATCAAGCTATGTAAATAACAACCATCTAGCCTAAGGTCTCAACACCTTACAAGAAGGACAGATGCATATAAAGATATAGCACTAAACACAATTAGACCATCATAAACAGGAGGCAGAGTAGATGCATTCCAATCAGTGTGTAATCTGTAGCATAGTAATTGCATGCTGTGCATTAATATTTGTGGTATCAAATTGTAGCCTGCATTGTAGTATCAAATTGTAGTCTTTATAGAGCCAGTGTCGCTGTAGACACTGACAAGGTGAGCCTCACACCGTAAGCAAGCTATCAAATAGTAGCCTTTATTGTAGTGCAAAGAAAGGTCCACATTTAGAAAAACTGACATAATGGGAGGGTCTGCTGGAATATGTAAAACATTACAGCACTCCTCCCTCCTGTTTTGTTACTGTTTTGGGGTTGTATTTGATATGTACAAAGAGAGATCACACAATTACTTATAAGAATAACATTTATTACAAGTAACGACAGATAAATATAAAGATAAAGAATATATAATAAGAATACTTAACTAAAGATGCTGTTTCCGTCACAGGTCCCTCCATTATAAAGCATGGCTGATGATCAGAATAGACACATGCTTAACACATGCTCCAGGTTGAGACAAAATTTTTCCAGTCTAGCTGTGTGTTATATACTGGACCTGTGTGTAGGGAATGTCTAGCCCCCCACTACAATATGACCTTTTAAGGACTTGGTCACTTTGCAGTAACATTCCTTTAGTGTGACCATCCTTGTATCCTTATTAGATATTGTAGGTCAACAATAAGGAAATATAAAATATACAATTTCTCTATCACTCCACCCCCTGGCTCAGAAATATCACACAGTGATGCCTCCCACTGTACATAAAGGCAACATGTCAACAGTGGAGAGAAAACACCTAATTATTGGAAACAACAGAATAATTGTGTTCTTTCCCCCCCCCCCCGGGTTACATTTACCTGAAATGAAAACTTAGGGATCTAAAGTGTATCTATCTAGAGTGTAATATGTCTACATTCGCCATTCGTGGCCTCGGCTGTCAATCACCGGGTCCCGGCTGGTGATTATTCGCCGGCACCCAGTGATCGCCAAGTATTACTGATGGGGGAGAGAACTGTATGTAAACAATACAGTTCTCTCCCCTATCAGCTCCTGCACACTGCTTTGTATGGCCATACAAAGCAGTGTGCTTACAGTTGAAAGCACACAGAGCACATAATGTGAAACTGCACACAGATAACCCTTTGACTGCCCCACATGTTAACCCCTTCCTGCTCAGTGCCCTTAGTATAGTATCAGTGCTTTTTATTAGCACTGATCACTGTATTGGTGTCACTGGGGATGTCAGTGATGCCAAGTCAGTTCCTCCCAGTGTCAGAATGCCCGCCTCAGTCCTGCTATAAGTCACTGATCGCTGCCATTATTAGAAAGAAAAAAAATTCCAGTATATACCGCCATTTGTAAACGCTATAATATTCACTTAAACCAACTAATTTACACGTATTGTGATTTTTTTTTGCAAAGACATGTAGCAGAATACATTTTGTCCTACATTTATGACATTTGATATTTAAAAAATTTTTTTTTGGACATGTTTAATAGAAAAAGTCAAACATTTCTCAAAATTGTCGAGTTTTTTTTGCTTATAGCGCAAAAAATAAAAACCGCACAGGCGATCAAATACAAGCCAAAAAGAAAGCTCTGTTTGTGAGAAAAAAGGATGTAAATTTCATTTGGGTGCAGCATTGCATGACCGCACAATTGTCAGTTAAAGTAACGCAGTGCCGTAACACAAAACATGGCTTGGTCAGGAAGAGGGGTAAATCCTCTGAAGGGCAAGTGGTTAAATAAAAAAAATCAAGTGTATTGAACATGGTAGCCGAAGAATCGCTGAGTGTCAGAAATAATGTATATATCAAATATTTAGAGCACCTTATTTCAAAGGACTTACTTTAAAATTTGCATCATTTGCAATAAACCAAAATTATATGATTAACTTAAAATTATGCTGTTATTCATGTAGTAAAATGTACTTCAAAGCAGATGCCAGTTGTATGTAAAAAACTAATTAATTACAATGAAAATTGTAATTAACTGAAAATTGGCTTGGGCACGTAGGGGGTGTAAGTGCCCGCACTTATACCCCCTACGTGCCCAGGCCAATTTTCAGCTTTCAATGTTGTTGCATTTTGACAATTGCGTGGTCATGCAACACTGTACCCATATGAAAGTGTTATCATTTTTTTCCAAACAAACAGAGCTTTCTTTTGGTGGTATTTAACCACCACTGTTTGTTTTATTTGTTGCACTATAAACAAGAAAAGAACAAAACATTTGAAAAAAAAAGTTTTCTTGGTTTCTATTATAAAATTTTGCAAACAGGTAATTTTTCACTGATGTGCGTTGATGACGCTGCACTGATAGGCGTGATCCAGCCCTTAAATAGCCATCATGCAGCATCAAAATTATTTATGGCTCTGTTTACAATCGCCTCCAGCAAAAACTTTCATTACATTCACATATTTCACAGAAACATAAAACAACAATAATAAAAATTGCACAAATTGTCCAGGCTGTGATCTTCTACTTTAATTCTTTTCAATCAACCATATATTAATACTGTTCAGTATTATCTAGGAACTAAACAAAATAAAAGGTCTTAGTAAGGTATCAATACATTTCATTCCTAGAAATAAACAAATGGTTAGCACAGTACACATATTATGCATATGGACATTATATTGTTGATTCACGAGTGCACTCTATTACCCATATTAAATTAGTTCATATCAATCAATTAATAAATTAAATGATCACCACGAGCATTTTCATTAAAGGACGTCCATCAAAAGTTGTCAATTTACCATGGTTGAAATGGCATTCACAGATTCACCACATTTATACACAAACATTATACATCACCCTCCATTTTGATTTTGCTATTTCAACCTGTTGTTCAATCCCATACAGACCTAGGAAACTCCCAAACTTTTAGGAACAGAACTGGTTCCTTCTGAATTAATGAAAAAACTTAAAAACAATCATTAGTGTTGTATTTTTAAATTTTACATTTTATTCCAATCACCAATAAGGACAATACAAAGATATACCTGTACATATCTATTGATCATTCACCATTGTCCTAACTTAAGCTGTTACTCTTCACTTGGTCATAAATTGAATGTGCCATGTAGACCTTTACTAGCTGAGCAACTCATGCAAATTACTTCCAATATAGAATCAGACACACACAGTGGTGTATGTAAGTTTTGTGCTGCCCTAGGCAACACAAAAATTGGCAACCACCTCCCCTCCCCCACAGAGAGAGTTTGACCCCTGACCAACACCACCCCTCCATGCCCGTGGACAGAGACTGACATTGACCAACAACACTCCTGTCCCCCCGCCCAAGAGAGCCATCCACTACCATCGCCCCCATATACCAGACGCCCAACCCCCTAGCAAGACAGAGAAGACACTCACTTTCACAGCTCCGGACATTCCTGGTAATGGGAGTCAGGCTCTACATACACCGTCAAGCAGTCCGCAGTCTCTCTCGGTTCCCACCTAGTTCCCATGCAACGTGTGTCCCTTCTTCTGTCTCTTCTTCTAGGGGTCGGTGCTGCCCCCCCCTGAAAAATGCCACCCTAGGCAAATGCCTTGTTTGCCTTGTGGTAAATACGCCCATGGACACACAGTTTTATTTGTGGGTGGTGCTTAAGTTGTATTCCATCCCTTCTTCCTTTTCCATGCCCAGTAGGCTGGAATAGAGAGCTAAACATTTAAATAATTATAATAATCAGGGCTACTGTTAGGAATTTAAAGGGTGTCGTCCACAATCAGCAAAAGGGTGTTGACCACAATCAGCCATTTTATTTTGTTTCAAATTACCTAATGAGTTACACAGTAAAACTAACAATTTCAGCAGGATTTTATTTTTGCAAAAGTTTTTAAATATTTCCTATTGCCTTGCATATCACCCACATTTCAACATCACGTTATACTAGTCATCTCACAGTTGGTCACAAATGTCTTGCTTCACAGACAGACTTTCTATTAAGAGGGTTGAGCAGAGAGCTGGAAACATCTCTTCTCTCTCTCACACAAGCAGGTTTTCTCAGACAGGATATGTCCATTGTTCATCGAGGAGCAAGGAAGGGGTCACATACACACAGACATCCCAAACCTGCAGCCATCTCTGCTTCAAATGATTTCAAAAGCTCTCACTTTTCTCATATGCAACTTTACAGAGCTTTTACCTTAATTTCATTACTTATTCATTCTAATGTTAAACTTACGTAAACCCTCAACCATAAGTAGCAAAATGTATTTTTCATATCAGCAGTACTTAGTGTTACCTTTCTATCTGAATTCAGGTAACATTGTCACATTTTCCGCAGACAAAACAACATGCATTAATCATGTTTTCATACAATTACCATGTCCTCAGCATTCGCTAGCTAAAAACAAAACACGTTGAGATTCGGACATGCAGAGATCTCTTATGTTACTGCAGTACTCACAATCTGAGCATCGGCTCTTCGTTTTCAAACCTAAAAAAGCTAATTTCTCTGAAACTTATCTACAGTCCAGAGTTGAACACTTTTACTATTGTCACAAATTGAAGCTTCCTGACAATACAACAATTCCCTTGTACATCAGTCTCTTGCTCCATTATCAAACCAGAATAATTCCTTTACCGATTGGTAAGGAACGCAAGTAATGGGATTCCACCCAACACAGGAATAGGCTCACACTTGATTACCTACTAGAATCTCAATTAAACTAGCTAAGTATGTGAAACATTTTCTATGCTTTCTGAATGTACTATGACTTACAAAACAAAAATACAAAATTAAACCCAGCACAATCAATCTAGCACAATTCTGCATCATTTTACGTATGTCTAGTTTACACTGATTAATCCCCACTTCTGGTACCATGTGTTTTGTTACTGTTTTGGGGTTGTATTCGATATGTGCAAAGAGAGATCACACAAATACTTACAAGTATAACATTTAATTTATGTAATGACAGATAAATATAAAGATAAAGAAAATATAACAAGAATACTTAACTAAGATGCTGTTTCCACAGGTCCCTCCATTATATGGCAAGGCCAATGATCAAAATAGACACATTCTTAACACATGCTTTAGGTTGAGACAAATATATACAGTCTAGCTGTGTGTTATATACTGGACTTGTGTGTAGGAAATGTCCAGCCTCCCCAATACAAGCAATATGACCTTTTAAGGACCTGGTCACTTTGCAGTAACATTCCATGTTAAAGTGACCATCCTTGTTTCCTTATTAGATATTGTGAGCCAACAATAATAAGGAAATATAAAATATACAATTTCCCACCACCTCCCACCCCTTAATTCTTGTCATTAGCGGGAATGCTCAGTGACTCCTTTTAGAAGGTCCACTAAAAAGCTGTTGCAGCTGAAGCTTGACAGCTTTCATTTACCATCACATGAAGAACATCTGCTGAGAGCCTTGTTTCTTGAGTGCCAAAGATGTATTTTACACCCCATTGACTGAACTTTACAACATCTCAAAGAACCCAGAGCTTTGTTAAGTACTCTTTCAACATTAATCCCATTTCTTTTGCTGTTGTATTATTTTCTCTCTTTTCTGTTGTAATATCTTTTTCTGTAAATCTTTTTCTGCACCGTGTTCACTTTTTCCTTTAAAATTGTTACACATATCTCATGTTCTAAGCCAGGACTTAAGGAATTTCCATCTCTGTGAACAACACTACTATAGTGTAAATCTCCAAAATATTTGTGTCTGCATGACACCGGGTATTAAAAACATTTTATAATGATCAGACTTGTTATTGTGATGATTATGAACAGTTTGTGTTGCTATTAGAACACCTGAGGGCAGCTGTTGTTTTGGGATGTAACAGGTTAATTGCATAGTTAACTGACGCTAGTGTTTCTCACTGTCACTTGGGTTGTGATCCTGTGAACTGAGGAATCCCTGTGTAGGGTGAGGCTGAAAATGTCATTGTCAAGTATTCGTATCAGCACAGTGGGTTGGACACCATGTCTGTCACAATAGGCACACCTGCTCTGATGACAGTTATTGAAGTGGGAATGTGCCGTCATTTTGGAGAGATATCCTGTTGGGTCTTCATGAATGGTAGTGAAGAAACATCTCCTAACAGGGCAAAGACAGGATAAAATATAGACAGGGAATTTAATCAATCCCTTCTGTGTCCAAAATTAAAATGTTATTAAACCCATAGTGCCACACTTATAGTAAAGCTTGTACAGTATGATCATCCATGCTTTCTTTTTTTATTATATCCAACACTTACGTTTTTGTGGTGGCTCTTGTTTCTAGCACTGTTTGTAAAGAGTCACTGCTGCATGCTTTCTCCCCCTCCATGGACTAAAGTGATATGTCTAGCCTCTCTATGTACCCATAGGCATAATCAGCACAGAGAGGCTGGGTCTAAATGGAACCTTTGTTTCACACTCCTACTATGATTGGCAGTTGAAATAAAAAAGAATACAAAAAGTGTAATAAAAGAGTATTGATTGTAAATTCAAACTGCGTGCATGAGGTATGATGAGTGATGAAGTCTGGCGGGCATAGGAGAGAGGGTGCGGCTTTAGACCAGAAGTTAGCACTACACCTGAAAGATGGAGCGATAATTCATACTTTGATCAATAATAGAATTATTAAAGAAATGAAATGCATGTAAATACACTTGCTTTTACAACAAGGGTTTAATTCTACTTTAAAACATTTAGTTTTCTAAAGATAGGCTTTTTAATCACGGTTTTCCATTTGCTACCTTAAGCTTTCATATAGATTCACTTTAAAGTTCCTTTAACATTCCAAAACCACTTTTCAGTATTAATTTAAGAAGCAAAAGATACTGTAAATGGAGAGGAAGAATGTAGGGATTTTAAATAAATAGGGATTTTTTAATGAAATATTTAGTGATTAAAACCAGGTGCATTCTAAGGATATTTCTATGTTCTTCTTTGACATCAGAGTATATCTGCTGGAGATGATGTTCGTATCTGAGTTCATATATAATTATTCCTTGCTGGATTTATCAAAGGGGCTGATTTGCTAAAGTGTTAAGTGAGGTGATCCTGTGACCAATTTACCTTAATGTGAAATGAAGCAAACCAGTTCTAGGTATTATATCAGGCCCTTTTGTGATTAAGAAAAAAATCATTAATCACTTAAAAAGTCACTGAAACAACACTGTTAATGAATTGCTAAATAATTTTCAATGCACTATCAGACCATTTGGAGAATTATATAACATTTTGACAACAACAATGACAAAAACTGTTTGTGCTGTTGTAATAACAAACATTGCAGCATACAGTATACACAGTTTCCATGCACTTGTATATTCTGCTCCAGTTATGTTTTTGTGTTTGTTCATTTTCTAATGTCTACAACTTTTCTTCTTTATTTCCGTTCCTCTTCCTGATTTTTTTTTTTAATATTCTTACATCTTGGCAGGAGCTGGATGCCCATAAAATCAGTGCTAATCTCACAGCTTGGCATGCTTTGAGATTTCTTTGATTACAGAACTTGTGGCGCAGGGCTTTTTATATTTATAAAAACTGAAATGAATAATTACAACCATAAATTACAGGCACAAAATTCATGTGCTCAATATGGTAATTGGTTTCTGCTAGCTTGTGCAGTTTAAACTTGTTTTGATTCAATGGCTAGATGGCCACACACACACACCATGAAGAATTTAGAGCAGACAATAAAACAGTTGGCCCATCTAGGCTGTCCTTCACCTGTCAAATGTCCTATAATTTGCAATGTAATTTTTAAACTATTTTTTTCACATACCCAGTTGCTATAGCAATGGCTACCCCTTGTTGGATTTGGTATGATATTCCTCATGTACACCAGGCATTGGTGTTGTACTGCAACACTGTATATATGTATTATGGATGTACTTGACAATTTTCATGGATAATGTAAAGCATGTTTGTAAAATCTGACTTACTGTAATGTCCTTTTGATCAGTAGGAATGATCTCAGTCATGTTTGGATCCTAGTCTAAACCCATTTGAGCAAGCTTGTCAGGAAGCTGTTGCTGTACCGAGGCAATAATAAGCGGCAAGGAATTCCCTGCCCCAAAGCTACTTGTATACACACCAGTGGTCGACATGCAGCTGTGTAGCTTGGAATGTTCCTGCTGCAATTGACTGGCAGAGCATAGGTGTCAGCTTCCTGGTGGACTCCCAATAGTTAAGACTAGGATCTGAAAAAGCCTGAGCTCCTCACTAATGATCAGTCATCTTAAACTATAAATAAAGGCAAAACTTTTTTTTTAGTTTTGGACAGAGTGGAGATGGATTAGTTTTTTCATTGCTGTCTGTGCCCACGTTAGGGAGATTCAACCTATTTGCCCTGTTTACCATTATCATCAACAGTGAAGGTAAAGAAAATCCCAAATTTTTAGTTGTCCCCAGAAGAATAGTAGATGGGAAATTTTCCAATGAGAACACTGGTTCTGGTGACCTGGAGTCCCCAAGGATTTTGCTAAATTTGCGGTGATTATCTCTCATTTCCTGTTTTGGCTATGGGACAGGAATTGAAGACAAATCTCCCCAATGGGACACAGATGAAAAATTATCTGACGGGTTATAGCCCTTCCTTTACGCTATCCAAAATTTTAAAAAGTTTTGCCTATAGTTCTACTTTAAACTCCAAAGGCATACCAGATAACAGTGGCTGTAAAATGTGTGCGATAGAACCTTAGTATCATTTTCTATTGTATGTGTTACAGACCAAGGCCTGAAAGTCTTTTTATGAGTATTCTTTAACATCACAAAAGGCTTTGAAAGCCACCTCAAAGTGTCATATCAATGGTAAAAATGGGGCACAAGGAATGTTTGTATTGAGAGAGTAGATCTCCAGAAAGATGCAATGCAATAATTCAAACATTTGCTCCCATATTTATGTTCTCTCTTTATCATCAATGATGTTCTCATGTACTTGCAGTTCCATAAATCCATGGTATATCCCTATGATAATTTATAATATTACAAGTCTGTTGCTGTCATAGGCCAGAAAAGCTATTATCAAAACTTCAAGTGTACTTCCACCTTTGATGAACCCACACCATATGTTTGTTATGTGTTCCCATTCACATGGCATACCTAAAACTAACACTTTTGTTACCTGTCTAGTTTATTCTTTGGGGTATGATTAGTATGATTATACACAGAACTCTATAGACAGCTCATATTGTTTAGAATAACATGCAATGTGCTTATTAAAGGACACTTAGGGGCAGTGTAGGACAGACTGTGTGCATATCTAGCTTTGGGGCCACTCAATGAAACTGGAAATTTTTCACGGTCAGGGTGGTAAGGATATGAAACTCCCTTCCACAGTCAGTGTTGGCCAGCATCACAGAGAAATAAACAGTTGTGAGTACTTATTTCAAATTATTGCAAAATGAGCAATGTGACCAGGCAGTAGGAAAAGTGAAGACAATTCTAGGATGTGTCATTAGAGGGGTCACCAGCAGGAGGAAGGATGTCCTGATTCCCCTATATAGATCTTTAGTTAGACCTCATTTAGAATGCTGCATTCAGTTCTAGAGACCTTACTTACAAAAAGATATTGATAAGATAGAACAAGTCCAGAGATGGGTAACAAAAACGATGAAAGGTCTGAGGGATAAAAGATATCAGAAGAGACTTCAGGAACTTAATATGTACATTCTGGAGGAAAGAAGGGGAAGGGGAGACATGATTGAAAACTTTAAATACTTCAAGGGGGTGAATAAGGTTCAGGAGGGCAGTATTTTCAATATGAAGCCAAGAACATGAGCATGGGGACATGAGTTCAAACTAACAGGAGGTAAGTTCAAAACTAATCTTAGAAAGTATTATTTTAATGAAAGAGTAGTTGATGCTTGGAATAGACTTCCAGAAGAGGTAGTGAGTCAGTCAGCGGTAAGTGGATTCAGAAATACTTGGGACGAACATATATTTTTACTCAGACAAAAAAATTAAACGATAAGTTCACCTTTTGTAACATGTTACACCCAGGATCCTTTCCCCCACTCAATTAACCACATCCCCGCCACCCTATAGCAGATATACTGCTACAGGGCGGCAGAGGTGCGCAAAATCATGTAAATAGACGTAACTTTGCATTTCCGGGTAGGGGTCTTGCGCACAGGCCCTACCCACGCCGCCATTTGCGGCTGTCAGCTACCGGGTTCCAGCTGGTGATTACCAAGGATCTCCAACGGGGAGGAGGGCTGCTTTGTTTACTAACAGTCCTAATCCTTGTCAGCTCGGGAACACTGCTCTGGATGGCTGTGCACAGCACTTTGAAAACACATCAGATCTCAATGGGGAAAAATATCATGCTGGATATCTAGAGTATACTGATATGGACTAGGTAATGTGTTAGTAATGTAAGGATGCACCAGCGTTTGATGGAAATGAAAATTTATCAACCTACAGAGAGCTGAATTCAAAGACACCCTGAAAATCAAAGTGAAAAAATGATGCAGCAGGCTAGTCCATTTTGCTGAAATTTCATTGCAGCAACTCAAAATGGTATTCAGTATTTGTATGGCCCCCATTTGCTTGTATGCATGCCTGACAATGTCAGGGAATGCTCCTAATGAGACGATGGATGGTCCTGGGATATTTCCTCCCAGATCTGGGCCAGGGCATCACTGAGCTCCTGGACAGTTTGAGGTGAAACCTGGTGGTGTCAGATGGACCAAAACATGATATCACAAAGGTGTTCTATTGGATTTAGGACAGGCTAGCATTGGGGCCATTCAATGGTATCAATTCCTTCATCCTCCAGGATGCCTGCATACTCTCGCCACATGAGGCTGGGCATTGTCATGCACCAGGAGGAACCCAGGACCCACTGCACCAGCATAGGGACTGTGTGTCCCTTTATGGATATGCCTCCCCAGACCATCTCTGACCCACCACCAAAGCGTTCATGCAGAATGATGTTACAGGCAGCATAACGTTCTCCATGGCATCTCCAGACCCTTTCACGTCTGTCACATGTGCTCAGGGTGAACCTGCTGTCACCTGTGAAAAGCACAGGGCGCCAGTGGCATACCTGCCAATTCTGTTGTTCAATGGCAAATGCCAATCAAGCTCTATGATGCAGGGCAGTCAGCAGAGGGCCCACTAGAGGATGTCGGACCCTCAGGCTATCCTCATGAAGTCTGTTTCTGATTGTTTGTTCAGAGACATTCACATCAGTGGCCTGAGGTCATTTTGTAGGGCTCTGGCAGTGCTCATCTTGTTCCTCCTTGCACAAAGGAGCAGATACCAGTCCTACTGATGGGTTAAGGACCTTCTACGCCCTTGTTCAGCTCTCCTAGAATCACTGTCTGTCTCCTGGAATCTCCTCCATGCTCTTGAGACTGTGCTGGGAGACACAGCAAATCTTCTGGCAATGGCACATATTGATGTGCCATCTTGGAGGAGTTGGACTGCCTGTGCAACCTCTGTAGGTTTCAGGTATCGCCTCATGCTACCAGTAGTGACACAGACCCTAGCCAAATGCAGAACTAGTGTAAAACAGTCTGAAAAGATGACTTGAGTTTTTCTTAAGTGCATCTAAACCCAAAAACATAAATATAATATATTACAGCTTACCAGCTCTGAGATGTGGTGGCTGCATTTGTTTTCTTTTTTCAAGCTTTCCACCTTTCTTTTCACCAGGTGATCCTGCCAGTAACATACTACCTGTCCTACGGTAACGATACCCATTCACTATATTGTGTCCCTGGAGGATCATCATTGTCATCCCAGGTCAAGATTGTTAGGACTGCAGATAACCTCCCCCTCTCTTCATTGTTCATTGTTTGTTTTTTTTGCTTTTTTTGCTTTTTACATTTTGATATAAGGTCTAATGGGGAAAACAACTTTCTTGAATTGAAATGCAAGGTAAGTTGTGAGGTAGGGCCTTCATGAATTGGACTTGTTTTTCCACACATGCCACAGATGCTATATTGGATAGAAATTTGGAGAACTTGGAAGCCAAGTAAACACTTCAAACATTTTGTTGTGTTCCTCATACTATTACTACAAAGCCACCTGCTTCCGTTGCTCCTCTCATCCATTTCTCATGCTCATATGCCTGTTGTAGGCGATTTTGGCTGTGATCACAATTCAGTATAGGCATCCTGACTGGTCTGTGACTATGTAGCCCCATATTCTACAAACTGTTATACTCTGTTTTGACACCTTTCTATTGGAAGTAGCATTAACTTTTTCAACAATTTGAGTTACAGTAGATCTTCTAATGGATCTGTCTACATGAGCCAGCTACTGCTCCACGCATGCACCAGTGAGTCTTGCCACCTTTACCAAGTCATCGATTGTCCTTCCTTGGACCACTTATGGCAGACCAGAAACAGCCCACAAGAGCTGCAGTTTTGGAGTTCTTCTGACCCAGTTGTTTAGCCATCGCAATTTGGCCCTTGTCATAGTCGCTAAAATCCTTACGCATGGCCATATTTTCTGCTTTCAACACATCAACTTCAGGGACAACATATTCACTTGCTGCCTAATATATCCCACCCACTGTCAGATGCCATTGTCACAGGGAGCCTGCATTATCCATTAGGGGAATCTGCTTGTACATTTACAGCTGACTACCTGTGAACCTCTTTACTGCTACAGCCACTGGTCTCCAAGCCTGACCCCCGACCATGACAGAGTAATCTGGCCCAAAACATGGAGGTTGTTGCAGCACCTGCTGTGGCTCCTCTTATGCAGCAAATCGGTGCGTTGCAGGAGTTTGGTGTTAACTACTAGGAAAGATTTTACGAATAACAAATTGAGGTGGAAGGGCTACAAGTGGGCATCTTTGTTCTGTATAAATTGCAGGACTTATGTTCCTGAGATACTGCTGCTGTAGATACTAATGCATGAATGCCTCTACCACACAAGTTCAATAGAGACTGTCGCCATTACAGAGGTTTTCCTAATCAATGTTGTATGTACTGTACTTTCAGATGCAACCTGCTTATGAGAGGAAAAGGTGCTGTTTTGTATCAACCTTCTGATGGTAGAAGCCTTAGCTTGGACTGCTCCTTATGTGGAGCAGGACAGTGCCATCCTGGATGAGTTTAGTTATTTTTTGTTGGATTTGACAACTTACAGAAGTTTAGAAGGAAATTGCTACAATTCCAGAGCTGGCAAAGGAGGGGATGTCCTTTTTGTGGTCACCCCAGGCACAGGCTGCCATTAGCAAACTAATTACTCTTTTCACAGCTGCACCAATACTGGTACATCCTGATCTTGAACTACCTTTTGGGTTGTGCTGTGGGTGCTATCCTTTGTCAGCAAATTGGAGAAAAGATGCAGCTTCATTCATGTGCTTATTTCTCTCAATTATTGTCTTCAGCCGAGAGGAATTATGACATTAGGAATAAGTTGCTGGCAATTAAGTAAGCTTTTTTCAGAGTGAAGGCATCTGCTGGAAATGTCTAAGCATCCTGTAACTGTCCTTAATGATCTTAGAAAAAGCCCAATCTGATCACGATCGGTGCTGCTTTCCAAATTACAATAAATAGGAATGGAAATGCGAACAAAGAGAACTTTGATGGCAACCACAGAAAAATAATACTGATTTAAAATATAAAGTTTTCAGCAAAATATTTAAAACACCGTACATATAAATACAATATTACATATGACAACTCCGACATGTTTCAATTCCTGATGTGAATTTTCATCAGAGGGTAATGTCAGGGTGGTTAAATTGGACCAACATTAAAATATAGACCCAACTCATCAGGAGGTAATGAATCAACCCCAAATGGACAAAGCTCAGGATATTGAAGCACAAAGGACAGCAATAACTCTCTCACTGGGCAGTAGGGCACAGGTGGCTTAGAGGGCTTCTTTTGATGTGGGAGGAGTACCACTTAATATCACTGTACAGCCTCCTGGACCTGCTGGTTGCGGGGCTGTATCCTCCTAACCTAATTGATTACTTAGTAGGGAGTTTATCATATTTCCTTGGATCTCTCTAATCTTTGAAAAAGATTGTTTACTGTGTTTTTCTGTAATTTACCGGCCCCTTCTTTTTCTGAATGGACAGAGTCAGTGATTGGTACTGATCACTGACTTTGTTCATTCATAACTGAAGCATAGAAAACTAATAAGAACTTTTCCTGTCCATTCATTCTGTAAAGCTGAGGGTACAGAGGTAGAGATTGAGGGCTGTGTCCTCAATATCATTTCTCTGTCTCAAAGGTGACACATCAGAGGTCTGTTTAGATTCCCAATAATCTCCAAAGCCCCCCAATGGGGGGTTCCTAAAAGAAATTGTAAAGCATAATAAAAAATAAAATTGTAAAAAAATAAAATAAAATGGTGAAAAATAGTAAAAAATAAACTAACAAAACTAAAAAACTGCTTCAGTGGCGGAACTAACAGGGTTGCAAAGGTTGCACTTACGAGCGGGCCCTGGTGATCTGCCATCGTGTGGGTCCCCAGGATGGCAGGGAAGATGCCCACTGCAGAACATGTCAAAGGGTCCTACTGCAGGACTCTAACAAAGGGCCCCACAACAGGAGTAAAGGGCCCCGGGATTGGTGGGCCCAGAGGGAAGGGGCTCTGAAGGTTCTTGTTTAGCCTCTGTGCCCTGCAATACCAGGATGAAGAGACAAGACATCACCAGCACATCAGCAATGCTCACCTTTCACTCTTATTTTTGTGAAAGCAATGTCTCATAAGTCAAGAAAAGCTGATGCGTCTACACCTAACAAGGTCCCTTCCTCAAGGTGTCATAATGACTATGTCGCCTTGAGGAAAAGACCCTGTGAGGCCCCAAAACATTGGCTTTTCTTGACTTGTGTGACTGAAAAAAGAAACAATGCAGGAGAGCTAGTAACTTTTTGTCTCTTCATCTTGTACCTGACACCTCCCCCAAATGCTTTAGGGGATATAATGAACAAGGCACATCTGGTGCACATGTCCCATCATGTTCGGCTTTAAACCAGAACATACCAAATGACATATTCTGTCCCTGAACATCCTCATTAGAAAAATCCCTGAAAAACTCTCCTTAATAAAAAGCAACTGTCACTTCAGGAATGTTTGACATGAAGGAAAAGCTACCTTTCCCTAGACTATCAATGCCTCCTCAAACCTTTACTACATAACAATTGCATTTCATAGATTCATGTTACCTTCCCAGCCACAATGGGAAATATAAAGACACCACAAATACTCCCCATGATTTGTAACGGAAAACTATACAATTGTTCAGCTCCCAGGACACAATAAATTAAGCTCACTTAGGCTCAAAAGACAGGTAGGTCTAGATAAGATAATATGTGTTATAAAATAGTTCTACGAGTATCAAAACCTATTTATTTTTTACTAAAAATTCCCTGTATTCTCCTAGACTTAATACAATGTGATTATCTCAATGATTGTCCTTTGTGTATTTGTCACTGACCATATGTCAAATTATACCAGGTGCCATCATTCTTGTAATGTTGTTGCATCAAGAAAAGCTTATTGAATTAAAATTGTGAGTTGTTTTTCAGAACAACATATGTTAGATGTCTTGTTTGGGGACTTTTTAAAAACCTTATGAAAACTTTTAAGTGTTACAGTGCTATTTTTAAAAGTGGCTGGATTGCACTAGAAGCTCCAAAAGCAATAAAACGTTTTCTGTATGAAGAGGGGGCCCAGGCTATACTTGTAATATGCTCAGCATCCTTTTCAGCAGCTAAGCAAATGTTGCTTGCTTCAAATGTTGTGGCTAGAGATGACCCGGAAGACTACCGTTTGTTTGACATCAGCTATCCTTGACAGGAGACCTCACCGGGAATTAGCATCCACTTAAAATGTCTCCAACCCCTAATAATACAGTACTGGATCTGTGCTATCTTTACATGCACACACATTTTCTATGTTTAATTTGCCTGAACAGTCACCATACTGGGTGACTGCTCTCCTTCCCAGGCCTCAAAGGAGACACATAGGCTGCTGTGCTCACCATGATCGGACCTGTATATACATCCATTTCGTCTGGACTCAAATGATGCATTGTTCTGTCTCATGTTTAGGAAAAATTGATCATGCATAATAAAAAAAAAAATTTCCCCTCCATATCTCAGTTATTAACCTACATTATACACCTCTTGATTATGGTAAGCAATGCTCATAATCTCACAGGCTGTATATTATAATTGCACATATTGGTAGTATGAAAATAATAATCTTTGTCTACCTTATGTTAGTGATCTGTATACAACAATAATATGGATTTTGTTTTACAGTTCTATAGCATATATTTGTATGCTACATGAATACATTTGTTTACATAATTATGATATCTGCGTTCGGCTTAAAAACATCTTAAGGCCCCATGTACACTGCAGCTGATAAACTCACGTTTAGGAGCTTTTCTGCATTTTTTTCAGCAGCTCCTGAACTCTCCCTAATGTTTTCCTATGTGTCCATGTACACTATGTCATTTACAGTCGTTAACAGGCAGTTGAGTTTACAGTCGGTTTTTTGAACGCACCAAACTTGTGTTCAGGAGTAGATTTTATTAGCGTTTCAAACGCCAAACACTTGTAAATGCAGCTATCTGCGTTTATAAGCATTTGCGTTTGGAAATTTTTTTTAACTCTTCCATTTCCAGATGCTATCCATAGCCTTTTTTCATCATGAAAAATGCATGCAAAGTGTTTTCCTGGTACTCAAATGGACCTGGTATACCATACTTTGAGGTTTTGCATGAAAGAAAATATGTTATAAACTGCTGCAATAGTTTCTGCACAGAAATGAGCTGGAACACATCCAAACACCACAAAAAAAAAAAAAAACTAATCTCAACAAATACAGCTCTCTCTGCTTCCACTCTCTCTATTTCTCTCAAAATTTCTGAAATAGTTAATTTTTTTTACAGTTTTTCAGTGCATTCTGGGCATTTTGGAAGGTCTACTGAGGCTATCTTTAAAAAACGCTTCTAAACGCAAATGCTTATAAACACGCATAAACACGGTATGCAAACGCAGCTAAAGAGACATTTTTTAACCTACATTTTCCAGCAGTCAGTTTCCATTGTTCAGAAGTGTCCCGTGTACATGGAGCCTTACTCTTGATGATATCTTTCTAACTACACTGTTATATAGAGAACTTGAGCTGGCTGTTATAACATACAAATGGATTATTTTGCTCATTAATAATACATGGATTCGATTCCTTATTAACGCGCATAAAATGTGTGTTTGCAGTAGAGCCAGGCTGTCCTAAATTCACCCAAGGGTCAGATGCTATTTTCTTGTTACTTGAAATAATCGGAACAGATATTGTTTTAATTAGAGAAAGCATCTGGACATTCACAGCAGCTGTGGAATGATATGCTGGACATAGCACGGTGGGTCATTTAATTTATTTTTAGAATTAAATTGTAAGACCACTTATTTTAGCTTTACAGTTTTGGGTATATTTAGTGCCCCATTCACCACAGCTCTGTTTTGGTAGTCACACAAAACTGAATCTTACAGTTTCTCATCAGTAACTGAAATGTTGGTTCTGTCTGCGTTTTACACTTAGTCCACTGAGAACTGTTAAAGAACAAGCACATCCCATGGTATAAATGTACCTCTTTGATGCAAATTTTATCTAACAAGGCAGAAACTAACAAGGGAGGAAACCACTATTTCTCCTGATATAGTAGGGTTGATTTACTAACTGAGTAGCAGCAGTTCACTTAGCAAGGTGAATGTTCACTCTACATAGTGAAGGATAAAAAAAAACAGTATTTTTGGTGCCACATGATTGGTTGACTGAACACAGCTTTAAATTTACTAAACTCAGTGAACATTCACTTTACAAAGTGAGATTCTCTATTCCTTTATTAAATCAACCTCAAAGAAATGAAACTTAAAGCAGAACTAAACTCAAACAAACTTAATCTTATTCTGTCCCTCTCCCCTCCCTTTGCTAGAAAATTATATTCTGTTTTTTACCACTTTTGTTCTTTTTGTGCTGTAAGGTAAGTTGTGCCCCTCTTCCTCCCAGCGATCTCAAGAGGCAGTGGATTATTAAGTGGCACACATGCAGCAAAGGCTTGTGGGTGTATTATCACCCTTCCACCAGATGCTGATCGCATTTGTGTGCATATGTAGAAAATTTCAGTTTGTGAACATATGTACCACTGGTCTCTGCCAGCTCCCAAATGCCTGGAAGTAACCAGCAGCTTTTCTGCGGATGCACAGGTTGTTTAAAAAATGTCAGCCTGGAAGTGAGGGGGAAGTGGGTTAGTTCCCCTTTAAGGAGTAAGTTCATTTATATATAATAAATATCAGTGGCATAACCTGGGTCAGGCTGGGGTACCTTGGGACCACCAGAGAAAGGATGAAGGAGATCACGACAGCAAAAATTTTGGTGTGGCTACAAAGCACTGCATATTGGGCATTTATATATCTGGTAAGACTGTTTGGGCAATGAGGAGTGTAAGTACTGGAGAGAGTGTATTTTGGGCATTCTGGATCACTGTTACATGTGAGCACAACCACTATTAGATCTTTCTTTTTTCATGTGGGCGTAAAATATTTACTGATTCGTGGGAGATTACGGGATATAAGAGAGGAGGAAGAGATGTAAAACGTGTGTAGTCTGAGAATCAAGGAGCAATAGGATTTTAGTGAGTGCATATCTGCATGTAGAATTAAATAAACTGGGAGAAGGTGTATGGTGACATGGTGCACAGATTTTAGTTTGTTATGATTTCATTTATTGAGTGGATTGTGGGGCATACTGCACTATACAGTTTTTACTTTTTCTGATATAATGTCTGAAAGTGAAGAAGCATATACCAGGTGAAGGAATTTGTGAAACTTGGAATGGTTCATTGAGCATTTTATATTTATGTGTTTAGATTCATGGAAAACTGGTGCGGGTTTATGATTTTAATGGAAAACACCAGTTCCCTTGGCATAAAAAAAAACAAAAAAAAAAACCACTCACATGGAGCGTTTTTGTACACGTTTAGATTGAAAAAAGATGCTCCCAACACAGGGTGGTTACTGTGGGGATACAAACAAGGCTCCAAAGTGCCACATCCTAATCATAGCGATCTATAATTGAAAATAAAGCTCCCTATGGACATTATAGGCACTACAAACAATGGTTCATAAAATGTAACACTTTATTGAACATGCACAACATAAATAGTACATACATATAAAAAATGGTTACAGAATATATTCTGACCCTGTAACATACAACAATATATAATGTGGGAACTCGCTTCAACGTGGTAGAGCTTCTTCAAAGCACACAGCAACTCGCTTCTTTTAAGGGCTTTTTTGCCCACTTTTATTTACAAGAAAAGTTCAAATAACAGAAGTTTCCCACACAGGGGTATTGATCATCCACAAAACAAAATTCAGCCTCCTGGCTTATACTGAGCTTGATGTCTGCCTCCTGCAGACTTCTTCTAGACACGGCTCTTGCACACCGCTGGCCACTAGCACACAGCTAGTCTCTAGCAGCCCCTTGCTGCTTTTGGCTCCCACCTCTCCTAGCTGAAGCCCACCTGACTCCTAGCTGCCGGGGTGGAGCCCTGCTGACTCCTAGCTGCCGGGGTGGAGCCCTGCTGACTCCTAGCTGCCGGGGTGGAGCCCTGCTGACTCCTAGCTGCCGGGGTGGAGCCCAGAACCCTGGTCCTGACTCTCTCTAAAGGCCTGCACACACCTGTGCAATCAGTCTCCTGGCCTATCCCAAAACCTGGTCCCAGGATTGGAGATTTCATCCCTCCCAGATCTCTTTGAAATCTCCAGGCTCCAGATCCCAAAACAGACCTTACAAACACAGGAGGAAAGTGAAAAGCCACTTTCCTCCATATCAAACACTTACCCTGGAGCCCCTCAACCTGCCTTGTTGAGAATCCAGGGTTACAGATCGCCACACTGTCACATATCCCCCCCCTTTGTTTTGATCCCGTAGGGGGCAGAACACACAACTTATATCTTCTGGCACCTCTGTGCCAGCTCTCACTTACAGGGGTCCAATCTGGTCTGACCTTGCCTTTCCTAAAGGGGAACTCTACCCAATGACTCCTTTGGTGTCTCTCCCCAAGCCTCATTGTCACTCTGCTATGGGCTCTACTCAGACCTTCCCTATTCTTTTTCCGGGTGCATTTCCATAAACACTTTCTCTCCTGAGATCTTAACAGGGTCCCCCTGGCCTTTCTATCGACCTTTCTGCCCCTTTGCTTCAGGTGATCAGGTTTCCTAATACCTCTCTCAGTATTCCTGTCCCAAGGCTGTAGGGGAACTATTTCTACTGTATTTGTACCAGGACCACCCCCCTGATTTCTTGTACCTCTAGCTATCAAACCTGAATGACTCATTACCACAGCATTCAGTTTACCATGAACAGATAACTTCCAGTCAATATTACATCTTTCAATACATTTTCCAGCATTAGTTAGGACAGTGTCTGCAGAGGGCACACACACCATAGGGCAGCCATCACCCACGTGAACCTCACAAAATGCCACTTCACCTGGCATCATGCACTCTGCAAGCAGCTGTCCCACCATTTTAACTTTTCCTACACCACTTGGATCTGTATCCAAACCCTGTACAGATGAGCTCTCTTCTGATCCATTTTGCCAGTTTTCACATACCATTGGTCCCTGTATTTCAGGTGTCTTATCAGACCTGCTACATAAATCTCTTTTTGGCCCAATGACCCTGATTTCTTTATGCACATCCGTCTGAGCCCTGGTCAGGATCTCTGCTGTTCTCTGGTCCATGCTCGGCCCTTCCATCTCATGTGGTTTGTCCAATGGTGCAGTAAACACGCCCTTAACTGACAACTGACCAGCACCATCCTGGACCATAGCAGCAGAAATGCTGCCCACCTGGCTGTTAGGAGGTAAAACCTTTTTTGACTCTTTTTCCATTTCTCCAAAACATTTCTCATACATCACATTTACAGGTAATCCAGTGGCGTACCCTGATACAACTTTTAACACCATCAACAAATTCCGAAACAAACAACTTTCTTGTTCCCATTTGATCTGTACAGCCAGCCATTTGGTGCTCCACCTAGTGGTACTCCGCAGTACCAGACCATCTGACTGTGGAGGAGAGACCCCAATATACATTGGTTGTACATTCCAAAGTTCAAGCATCTCCTTTAATACTTTGGATACAACCCAACCACTTGACTCTAAACCTAAGAGCTTCCTGACCATATTTAGGGCACTGGGAACGCTGAGAGACTCACCTGCTGAGACTTGAGAAGTTGAAATTTTTAAAGGGACCTTCTCCAAGCTGGAGACAACCACAGCCTGGTGCTCCACCAGAGCGCTGCCATGTGCTGGGCTCACTCTCAACATCTCAGACTCAGTATCCACAAGCTGCCCCTGATCATTCCCAGTGACAACATCATTTTGACACTCCATGCCAACATCACTTTTGTGGGTCACAGACAAATTCTCTGCTGTATACACGCCCTTATCCATAGGCTGTTCTATAGATCCTCCTGCTGGCACAGCAGAAACAGTGTCCACCTTATTTTTTTGCATAAAAGCCTCATCTAACAACGAGATTAGCCGTTTACCCCAACTATCCCAGTCCATTGTATATGTGCTCAATTCACCAGTGCTCCTCAGCACCGATCCATCCGCCCAAGGAGACACACAAGAATAGACGGGCTTAGTTGCAGATCCATTGCACAAATCACTCTGGATCACGTCTGACTTGGGTAACACCTGTTTTCCCACTGCAGGTTGCAATACCTCACATCCACCACTTTGCTCTGGGGATACTTCCTGAATTACACACACACACACACTTGCATTTTTCCCAGGCTGCATTAACCCGCTGTTCACCTGAACACTTTCAGTATTGTTAGACTGCACCAACACACTCCTATTACAAGGTGCAGTTCCACTCTGCTCCACCAGAGTGACATCGCAGTTGTCCAGGGCAACCTCCGGCTCCAATACACGGAGACCCCTGGAGATGTCTAAGGACACCTGTGCTGTCTTACCACCAGTTGCTATAGGAAACGACCCATCTTTAACTATAGCTTTTGCACTGCAAGAGCTCAGGGTTTTCCCAACAGCAGAACATTTCACATCAACATCAGCATTTTTAGCTCTTGTGGGCTGTTCTATCCCACTACCAACCTGTGACTGGCACACATTAGTGACATCACTTGCTTTTTGAGAACCAGGCACAGGTTTAACTTTAACCCCTAACTCCCCACTGTACAAGGCATTGCACAGGGAAAAGTCACTCTCAAAAGCACATTCAGTGGCCCAACTAACTGGGGTCACTCCTACATCAGAATGGACAGTCTCATAACCAGTCCTTCTCAACATGACAGTCCCAGCCATGGTTTTATCACACACAGTCTTACCCACCACAGTAGTAGGTGTCACCATCTTCATTTGAGTGCGTCGTCTCATAAACGCATCCTCAACTGCACTTTCCTTGGCAACTTTTCCCTTGCCCTAAGGTGAAGTAACAGATGCCTCCATAGGCTCCATGGACTCTCTGGCACCCCCTGCAGGCCCAACAGGAACTTCCTCCCTGTTGCCAGAGGTGGCTGCTGACATTTTAAAACAAGACTCTGGGCTTGAAGTTGTAGATATTTGCCCAATATCAGCGGTATTCCAGAGTCTGGGACAGGAAAAGATCCCATGCCCCCACTGACCACATTCCACGCAGGGTATATTTCTGCACTTCTCTTTATTGGGATACTGAGCCACATCTCCAATGCAGCTCCTCCCAGGCAATATTTTTTCTCCGGTCGCCATGGGAGATTGCACTCTCCAAGCAGAACTTCGCTGGCTAACACGCTGTATTGGCTCCTCTTGATGCCACTTGCCATGATCCTTGTACGACATAGCCCCCCGTACACAGACAGCCCGACTGGCCTCCTCTGTGTTGCTATGGGCCTTCACTCTTGGTCCTGGCCTCTGGTCAGCTCCTCTCCTTGCACATAGCATAGGCTTCTCTCTGCTGGACCAACTCTCAAGCCGTGACACATTCACATTTTTCACAACAGCTACTGGTTTAACTGCAGCAGCGTTGCCAGGGGCAACAACACCCCTCTCCCAGGTACGGACATCCTGCAGCTCTCTCCTTGCACTGAAGGTTGGCTTGCTTTCCTCTTTAGGTTGGTTCAATGCAGCCAGGTGCCGCTTGCACCAGTCCACAGCAGACTCACCCACATCTACATTTTCCTGGTTGGCTGGGGCATGCGGTATATAACCCCCTAGCCACAGAGCTCTCTCTGTCATTTCAGCAAACATTGCCTCCTTTTTCTGTTTTGACCGCCCCATCTTTGCAGTCATGCACACAGCAGTGTGTTACACAGTTCAGCAACACCATGGAACACGGTCTCTTTAAGGCAAAGTCCTTTTCTCTAGCAGGTTCTCCTCACCTGCACACACAGATCGTGCAGACATATGCACCAAACAGTTCATATAACTGATGAACTTACTTCATCGCAGGGATCTTCCGTTCTGCCCGCATCCTCCACCATATGTGGGAACTCGCTTCAACGTGGTAGAGCTTCTTCAAAGCACACAGCAACTCGCTTCTTTTAAGGGCTTTTTTGCCCACTTTTATTTACAAGAAAAGTTCAAATAACAGAAGTTTCCCACACAGGGGTATTGATCATCCACAAAACAAAATTCAGCCTCCTGGCTTATACTGAGCTTGATGTCTGCCTCCTGCAGACTTCTTCTAGACACGGCTCTTGCACACCGCTGGCCACTAGCACACAGCTAGTCTCTAGCAGCCCCTTGCTGCTTTTGGCTCCCACCTCTCCTAGCTGAAGCCCACCTGACTCCTAGCTGCCGGGGTGGAGCCCTGCTGACTCCTAGCTGCCGGGGTGGAGCCCTGCTGACTCCTAGCTGCCGGGGTGGAGCCCTGCTGACTCCTAGCTGCCGGGGTGGAGCCCAGAACCCTGGTCCTGACTCTCTCTAAAGGCCTGCACACACCTGTGCAATCAGTCTCCTGGCCTATCCCAAAACCTGGTCCCAGGATTGGAGATTTCATCCCTCCCAGATCTCTTTGAAATCTCCAGGCTCCAGATCCCAAAACAGACCTTACAAACACAGGAGGAAAGTGAAAAGCCACTTTCCTCCATATCAAACACTTACCCTGGAGCCCCTCAACCTGCCTTGTTGAGAATCCAGGGTTACAGATCGCCACACTGTCACAATAATCAATGCAGATTCATATATTACTACCACTCCCAATAGCAAAGGTATGCCACAACTCGGCAATAACTAAGAGGGGGTACTCTTTAGATGATAATAGTAATGGCTCAACATGTTTTGCGATGATATCGCTTCTTTAGGAGCTGTAAGAAGACTTCTATGTGAAAAGATATATAAAAATTGTATTGATAAAAGCAACCAACGTCTTATGTACAATACCTAATGTACACATATCAAAACAAATGGTAATGGAACAAATATAATACCTCAATATACATACATCTGCATAGAGGTGATCGAGGGAAGCTTCTGATAACACCATGAGGGGCCAATTGATGAGGGGATCCCAGCAATGCCCGAGGGGCGAATAACCTGCCCAATGACAGTACCTGGTGCGTGAAAAGGTGTATGATGATTGATAATAGTATAGTAAAAACTTCCTAAATGATTGGTATATAACTAACCTCCCCGTTAGTAAACAATAACCAGTGGCCCTACTATGTTCTACTAATCATATAGTCACCATGACTATAAGACAGAGAAGATTTATAAATGGCAGGATAGTAGCAATGAACAATGTGTATCAGCTGAATCCTTACTGGAGAGAGATAATCTAAATATAAACATGAGGGAGAGAGAGGAAGTGAGGAAAGTTTCAATTAAAAAGTCCATGGATAATTATCCAAAGAATGATCAACAAGGAAGAAATCTCCCAGTGGGTGGAAGACCAATAATGGAGTCAAATGGGTATAATATTCCAACTTCTAATAGATTCCATCCTTTACCAGATTGGAGAGATGATAGGTTTGAGTTTAGACACAGCACCAGAAACAACTTTTCTTTCCCTTTGTTGTTCCAAGGGAACAACACCTAGGACAATTCTACAGAAGCTGGATTAGATGCACCAGATGGGAGAAAGGACTCCAAGGGGGAACACTCCAGAGGGACCCCAGATGGATGGGAGGCGGAGATATGTATTTCAACAGAGAAGAATATGAAAGGGAAAATTAAGGGGATACAGAGGTAAGAGATAGAAGAGAAGTGTAAGTGAAGGCATGTTCAGTATCCATACTAAGGAAAAAATTAAGGTTTTAGATTTGGCACAAAAATTTGCCCCTCAATCTAATCTAAACGCATGTCATGCATACATTGATTTGAATACATTTGTTAAGAAACTTCACTTCAAGAAATATGCTATCCTACCAGGCTCCACCGAGAAAGCAAATCATTTTATTATGGGACAAAGAATTGTTTATAGTGGCCTGAGGAATAAGTCAATATTCAACTCTCAGATTGCCTCCAATCATCAAGTGGAGGTTTTTAAACAAATAGTAGATAGTGAGTTACTTGAATTATAAGTGAGGAAATGGAAAGATACCAATTTCATTAAGGCATACTGGAAATGAAAACTAAACAGGAAATTATGATTTGGCCAGAAGACAAGGGAGGAGGCTTTAAGTCCATGCCTGTTGAAACCACAGTTCTGAGGGACAAAGACCTTTCTGAGTCGGCCATCCCGCCCTCTTGAAGGCTAGGATGTCGACTTCTCAAGGTTTACCATTGCAACTGGAAGGCCTATTTTATCTTGTTCAAATCAAGGAACTTTCATCCAAGAAATTACTTTGTGGGACGTATTTTGTCTGTTCTGCAGTCCAGTGTGGATCAGAATCTGGCCTTAACTACCACCAAGGGGCACATCTAGGTCTTGGCCCTTCTGTATCAGAGACCTTTGGCTTCTCACTCCTTAATTAAGGTCTTTGTTCAGGATGTAGAACACATTTCTTCCCTTTTGCACTTTCCTGTGTGTTCTTGGTGCTTTATACTGGTTATCGCGGTTCTTCAAACCTATTAGGGATATACCTTTTTCTGACCTTACTCACAATGTGGCTGTTCTTAGTGCAATCAGAAAACACATGTAATTAACATTATGCTTGATGTAATATGACATACTTGGATATTTGTACCTATTGTATAATTGTACAGTATGTATATGCCGAATACAACTTTATTGCTAAAGTATTTTTGTTATGTAGTGTACTTACTATATATTTAACATTTGCCTATTGCTATCACCTTCATACAGAGGGGTTTATTTACTAAAGCTGGAGAGTGCAAAACCAGGCTCACTTCTGCATAAAAACTGATCAGCTTCTAACCTCAGCTTGTTCAGTTAAGCTTTGGTGATACAACCTGGAAGCTAATTGGTTTCTATACAGAAGTGAGTCTGATTTTGCACTCTCAAGCTTTAGTAAATAAACCCCAGGGTCTCTGAAATAGCAGGCCTTGTAAGGAGCCATTCTAAAGCTCCTTCAGAAGTAGAATTGTGTTTGAATTTTTTTAATTAAGAACTGTGACAGACCCAACCAGGACAGAGGCTTTTGGAGGAAACTGAAGACTAGCCTTCTACCCACTGATTATGGCCCAAGGAGGAGACCGGGGATTTTACCTGCTTCTCCTGGTCAGAGCATGGAAAATAGCTCGTTCAGCCTCTGATCACATGGAGAAAGCGGATCAGTCTGTGATGATGGATAATAACATGAAGAATGCTGAGAGCGAGGCTTGGATTTATTCTCTAAATAAAGACAATAAAGCTTCCCTTCTGGAGTGGATGGATGAATCTTGCACAGGTTAATAGCCAGAGGATATATGGGGGCCTCCTGTGGAGTGGGTTGGAAAAGCTCTTCAACTTGGGACATAAATATTTATCAACAATCTCCCTCTAACTTAATTCCACTTTTTCTTATGATGACTTTTCCAGTGAATAAATTACACAAGTACCTGAAAGACCACATGTTAATGTACTTTGTGTATTTAGGGGTGGGCTTGTTGCTGGGCTGTCTGCAGTGGACTCCCTGATTAATCAAAGCATTGTTACATAGTTGTATAATTAGTCAGGCTGAAAAAAGACAAAAGTCCATCCAGTTAAACCAAAAAAAAAAAAAAGAAAAGTTATAAACCTATACCCACAGTTGATCCAGAGGAAGGCAAAAAAAAAAACTCAGCAAAGCACGATGCAATTTGCTCCTGCAGGGGAAAAAAGTCCTTACTGATCCCCCAAGAGGCAATCAGATATTCCCTGGATAAACTTTACATATAAATGTTAGTAACCAGTTATATTCTGTGTATCCAAGAAAGCATCCAGGCCTTTTTCAAAGCAATCCACTGAGCTGGCCAGAACCAACTCTTGAGGGAGTCTACTCCTTATGGGAGTTAGTTGCTAGCTGCTGATTAGCTTACTGTTAATTAGGTCACTGTTAGCTATTGGTTGTTCTTTAGATGTACTGATGATATTACTGTTTACAGTTAGCATTGTTTAGGATAATGTGATCAAGCTCTCACCTGATTCCTTGTGGTATACATTCTGTGTGAGGTGACAGTAGAGTTCCAGTTGCACCTAAGCTAGTTTCATCTAGTTTCTGGGTGCAATGCCCAGCTATGAAACCTTGTTCCTGTGTTCCAACGATGAGGAAGCAGTTCTCTGACGGAAGCACCCAGGCAGGGTGCCAGGAGTTTCCTCACAAGGACGTTCATTCAGTTTTTTTAATCAAGAGTGGGGTCAAATCATTGCTTATTTTTTCCCACATTTACAAGAAAATTTGAAACGACTTCACTGGACATGCTGTAGTTATGAGAGGATGGCACCATCACCCTGCACTGCTATACAGTGCATCCAGAAAGTATTCACAGCGCTTAACATTTGCCACATTTTGTTATGTTACAGCCTTATTCCAAAATGGATTAGATTCATTTTTCTCCTCAACATTCTACGGGCAATACCCCATAATGACAATGTGAAAGAAGTTTATTTTGAAATCTTTTCAATTTATTAAAAACAAAAAACCACATGTATATATATATGATTTCTCGGCCTGGCTACCTTACTTTCTCTCTTCTGAAATCCCCACAATCATTCTTGATGACTTCGACATCCCTGTTAATCTTAACACTCCTGCTACCTCTAAACTTCTGAGCCTAACCATTTCTTTTGACCTAAAACAATGGACACATGCTTCTACTCACTGCATCGTCCTTGTATTCTCTTACGTATGCACTCCTTGCAACCTCACCAACTTTCCTTTTCCTCTCTCTGATCACTCCCTTATTAGCTTCACTCTCTCCTTGGCTTCTTCCTCCTTGTCTT